>NW_026988901.1:0-98209 GCF_030222135.1 Aotus nancymaae | reverse complement strand
TTGAGTGCACACATTGACAACCGTTCTGTTAGATAGCTGCGTTTTGGATTGAGAAGCAGATATTTCCCTGTGCTTACTGCTGTTTCTTCCATATGCCGGTAATGGGCTGAAAACGCCTGTTTTGGGACTCTGCAGAGAAAGTCTCTGCAGACTGCTGAATCCACACACGGGTTTAACTCTGGAAGTTGAGTGCACACATTGACAACCGTTCTGTTAGATAGCTGCGTTTTGGATTTAGAAGCAGATATTTCCCTGTGCTTACTGCTGTTTCTTCCATATGCCGGTAATGGGCTGAAAACGCCTGTTTTGGGACTCTGCAGAGAAAGTCTCTGCAGACTGCTGAATCCACACACGGGTTTAACTCTGGAAGTTGAGTGCACACATTGACAACCGTTCTGTTAGATAGCTGCGTTTTGGATTTAGAAGCAGATATTTCCCTGTGCTTACTGCTGTTTCTTCCATATGCCGGTAATGGGCTGAAAACGCCTGTTTTGGGACTCTGCAGAGAAAGTCTCTGCAGACTGCTGAATCCACACACGGGTTTAACTCTGGAAGTTGAGTGCACACATTGACAACCGTTCTGTTAGATAGCTGCGTTTTGGATTTAGAAGCAGATATTTCCCTGTGCTTACTGCTGTTTCTTCCATATGCCGGTAATGGGCTGAAAACGCCTGTCTTGGGACTCTGCAGAGAAAGTCTCTGCAGACTGCTGAATCCACACACGGGTTTAACTCTGGAAGTTGAGTGCACACATTGACAACCGTTCTGTTAGATAGCTGCGTTTTGGATTTAGAAGCAGATATTTCCCTGTGCTTACTGCTGTTTCTTCCATATGCCGGTAATGGGCTGAAAACGCCTGTTTTGGGACTCTGCAGAGAAAGTCTCTGCAGACTGCTGAATCCACACACGGGTTTAACTCTGGAAGTTGAGTGCACACATTGACAACCGTTCTGTTAGATAGCTGCGTTTTGGATTTAGAAGCAGATATTTCCCTGTGCTTACTGCTGTTTCTTCCATATGCCGGTAATGGGCTGAAAACGCCTGTTTTGGGACTCTGCAGAGAAAGTCTCTGCAGACTGCTGAATCCACACACGGGTTTAACTCTGGAAGTTGAGTGCACACATTGACAACCGTTCTGTTAGATAGCTGCGTTTTGGATTTAGAAGCAGATATTTCCCTGTGCTTACTGCTGTTTCTTCCATATGCCGGTAATGGGCTGAAAACGCCTGTCTTGGGACTCTGCAGAGAAAGTCTCTGCAGACTGCTGAATCCACACACGGGTTTAACTCTGGAAGTTGAGTGCACACATTGACAACCGTTCTGTTAGATAGCTGCGTTTTGGATTTAGAAGCAGATATTTCCCTGTGCTTACTGCTGTTTCTTCCATATGCCGGTAATGGGCTGAAAACGCCTGTTTTGGGACTCTGCAGAGAAAGTCTCTGCAGACTGCTGAATCCACACACGGGTTTAACTCTGGAAGTTGAGTGCACACATTGACAACCGTTCTGTTAGATAGCTGCGTTTTGGATTTAGAAGCAGATATTTCCCTGTGCTTACTGCTGTTTCTTCCATATGCCGGTAATGGGCTGAAAACGCCTGTTATGGGACTCTGCAGAGAAAGTCTCTGCAGACTGCTGAATCCACACACGGGTTTAACTCTGGAAGTTGAGTGCACACATTGACAACCGTTCTGTTAGATAGCTGCGTTTTGGATTTAGAAGCAGATATTTCCCTGTGCTTACTGCTGTTTCTTCCATATGCCGGTAATGGGCTGAAAACGCCTGTCTTGGGACTCTGCAGAGAAAGTCTCTGCAGACTGCTGAATCCACACACGGGTTTAACTCTGGAAGTTGAGTGCACACATTGACAACCGTTCTGTTAGATAGCTGCGTTTTGGATTTAGAAGCAGATATTTCCCTGTGCTTACTGCTGTTTCTTCCATATGCCGGTAATGGGCTGAAAGCGCCTGTCTTGGGACTCTGCAGAGAAAGTCTCTGCAGACTGCTGAATCCACACACGGGTTTAACTCTGGAAGTTGAGTGCACACATTTACAACCGTTCTGTTAGATAGCTGCGTTTTGGATTTAGAAGCAGATATTTCCCTGTGCTTACTGCTGTTTCTTCCATATGCCGGTAATGGGCTGAAAACGCCTTTTTTGGGACTCTGCAGAGAAAGTCTCTGCAGACTGCTGAATCCACACACGGGTTTAACTCTGGAAGTTGAGTGCACACATTGACAACCGTTCTGTTAGATAGCTGCGTTTTGGATTTAGAAGCAGATATTTCCCTGTGCTTACTGCTGTTTCTTCCATATGCCGGTAATGGGCTGAAAACGCCTGTTTTGGGACTCTGCAGAGAAAGTCTCTGCAGACTGCTGAATCCACACACGGGTTTAACTCTGGAAGTTGAGTGCACACATTGACAACCGTTCTGTTAGATAGCTGCGTTTTGGATTTAGAAGCAGATATTTCCCTGTGCTTACTGCTGTTTCTTCCATATGCCGGTAATGGGCTGAAAACGCCTGTTTTGGGACTCAGCAGAGAAAGTCTCTGCAGACTGCTGAATCCACACACGGGTTTAACTCTGGAAGTTGAGTGCACACATTGACAACCGTTCTGTTAGATAGCTGCGTTTTGGATTTAGAAGCAGATATTTCCCTGTGCTCACTGCTGTTTCTTCCATATGCCGGTAATGGGCTGAAAACGCCTGTTTTGGGACTCTGCAGAGAAAGTCTCTGCAGACTGCTGAATCCACACACGGGTTTAACTCTGGAAGTTGAGTGCACACATTGACAACCGTTCTGTTAGATAGCTGCGTTTTGGATTTAGAAGCAGATATTTCCCTGTGCTTACTGCTGTTTCTTCCATATGCCGGTAATGGGCTGAAAACGCCTGTCTTGGGACTCTGCAGAGAAAGTCTCTGCAGACTGCTGAATCCACACACGGGTTTAACTCTGGAAGTTGAGTGCACACATTGACAACCGTTCTGTTAGATAGCTGCGTTTTGGATTTAGAAGCAGATATTTCCCTGTGCTTACTGCTGTTTCTTCCATATGCCGGTAATGGGCTGAAAACGCCTGTCTTGGGACTCTGCAGAGAAAGTCTCTGCAGACTGCTGAATCCACACACGGGTTTAACTCTGGAAGTTGAGTGCACACATTGACAACCGTTCTGTTAGATAGCTGCGTTTTGGATTTAGAAGCAGATATTTCCCTGTGCTTACTGCTGTTTCTTCCATATGCCGGTAATGGGCTGAAAACGCCTGTTTTGGGACTCTGCAGAGAAAGTCTCTGCAGACTGCTGAATCCACACACGGGTTTAACTCTGGAAGTTGAGTGCACACATTGACAACCGTTCTGTTAGATAGCTGCGTTTTGGATTGAGAAGCAGATATTTCCCTGTGCTTACTGCTGTTTCTTCCATATGCCGGTAATGGGCTGAAAACGCCTGTTTTGGGACTCTGCAGAGAAAGTCTCTGCAGACTGCTGAATCCACACACGGGTTTAACTCTGGAAGTTGAGTGCACACATTGACAACCGTTCTGTTAGATAGCTGCGTTTTGGATTTAGAAGCAGATATTTCCCTGTGCTTACTGCTGTTTCTTCCATATGCCGGTAATGGGCTGAAAACGCCTGTTTTGGGACTCTGCAGAGAAAGTCTCTGCAGACTGCTGAATCCACACACGGGTTTAACTCTGGAAGTTGAGTGCACACATTGACAACCGTTCTGTTAGATAGCTGCGTTTTGGATTTAGAAGCAGATATTTCCCTGTGCTTACTGCTGTTTCTTCCATATGCCGGTAATGGGCTGAAAACGCCTGTTTTGGGACTCTGCAGAGAAAGTCTCTGCAGACTGCTGAATCCACACACGGGTTTAACTCTGGAAGTTGAGTGCACACATTGACAACCGTTCTGTTAGATAGCTGCGTTTTGGATTTAGAAGCAGATATTTCCCTGTGCTTACTGCTGTTTCTTCCATATGCCGGTAATGGGCTGAAAACGCCTGTTTTGGGACTCTGCAGAGAAAGTCTCTGCAGACTGCTGAATCCACACACGGGTTTAACTCTGGAAGTTGAGTGCACACATTGACAACCGTTCTGTTAGATAGCTGCGTTTTGGATTTAGAAGCAGATATTTCCCTGTGCTTACTGCTGTTTCTTCCATATGCCGGTAATGGGCTGAAAACGCCTGTTTTGGGACTCTGCAGAGAAAGTCTCTGCAGACTGCTGAATCCACACACGGGTTTAACTCTGGAAGTTGAGTGCACACATTGACAACCGTTCTGTTAGATAGCTGCGTTTTGGATTTAGAAGCAGATATTTCCCTGTGCTTACTGCTGTTTCTTCCATATGCCGGTAATGGGCTGAAAACGCCTGTTTTGGGACTCTGCAGAGAAAGTCTCTGCAGACTGCTGAATCCACACACGGGTTTAACTCTGGAAGTTGAGTGCACACATTGACAACCGTTCTGTTAGATAGCTGCGTTTTGGATTTAGAAGCAGATATTTCCCTGTGCTTACTGCTGTTTCTTCCATATGCCGGTAATGGGCTGAAAACCCCTGTTTTGGGACTCTGCAGAGAAAGTCTCTGCAGACTGCTGAATCCACACACGGGTTTAACTCTGGAAGTTGAGTGCACACATTGACAACCGTTCTGTTAGATAGCTGCGTTTTGGATTTAGAAGCAGATATTTCCCTGTGCTTACTGCTGTTTCTTCCATATGCCGGTAATGGGCTGAAAACGCCTGTCATGGGACTCTGCAGAGAAAGTGTTTGCAGACTGCTGAATCCACACACGGGTTTAACTCTGGAAGTTGAGTGCACACATTGACAACCGTTCTGTTAGATAGCTGCGTTTTGGATTTAGAAGCAGATATTTCCCTGTGCTTACTGCTGTTTCTTCCATATGCCGGTAATGGGCTGAAAACGCCTGTTTTGGGACTCTGCAGAGAAAGTCTCTGCAGACTGCTGAATCCACACACGGGTTTAACTCTGGAAGTTGAGTGCACACATTGACAACCGTTCTGTTAGATAGCTGCGTTTTGGATTTAGAAGCAGATATTTCCCTGTGCTTACTGCTGTTTCTTCCATATGCCGGTAATGGGCTGAAAACGCCTGTTTTGGGACTCTGCAGAGAAAGTCTCTGCAGACTGCTGAATCCACACACGGGTTTAACTCTGGAAGTTGAGTGCACACATTGACAACCGTTCTGTTAGATAGCTGCGTTTTGGATTTAGAAGCAGATATTTCCCTGTGCTTACTGCTGTTTCTTCCATATGCCGGTAATGGGCTGAAAACGCCTGTCTTGGGACTCTGCAGAGAAAGTGTTTGCAGACTGCTGAATCCACACACGGGTTTAACTCTGGAAGTTGAGTGCACACATTGACAACCGTTCTGTTAGATAGCTGCGTTTTGGATTTAGAAGCAGATATTTCCCTGTGCTTACTGCTGTTTCTTCCATATGCCGGTAATGGGCTGAAAACGCCTGTTTTGGGACTCTGCAGAGAAAGTCTCTGCAGACTGCTGAATCCACACACGGGTTTAACTCTGGAAGTTGAGTGCACACATTGACAACCGTTCTGTTAGATAGCTGCGTTTTGGATTTAGAAGCAGATATTTCCCTGTGCTTACTGCTGTTTCTTCCATATGCCGGTAATGGGCTGAAAACGCCTGTTTTGGGACTCTGCAGAGAAAGTCTCTGCAGACTGCTGAATCCACACACGGGTTTAACTCTGGAAGTTGAGTGCACACATTGACAACCGTTCTGTTAGATAGCTGCGTTTTGGATTTAGAAGCAGATATTTCCCTGTGCTTACTGCTGTTTCTTCCATATGCCGGTAATGGGCTGAAAACGCCTGTTTTGGGACTCTGCAGAGAAAGTGTTTGCAGACTGCTGAATCCACACACGGGTTTAACTCTGGAAGTTGAGTGCACACATTGACAACCGTTCTGTTAGATAGCTGCGTTTTGGATTTAGAAGCAGATATTTCCCTGTGCTTACTGCTGTTTCTTCCATATGCCGGTAATGGGCTGAAAACGCCTGTCTTGGGACTCTGCAGAGAAAGTGTTTGCAGACTGCTGAATCCACGCACGGGTTTAACTCTGGAAGTTGAGTGCACACATTGACAACCGTTCTGTTAGATAGCTGCGTTTTGGATTTAGAAGCAGATATTTCCCTGTGCTTACTGCTGTTTCTTCCATATGCCGGTATTGGGCTGAAAACGCCTGTTTTGGGACTCTGCAGAGAAAGTCTCTGCAGACTGCTGAATCCACACACGGGTTTAACTCTGGAAGTTGAGTGCACACATTGACAACCGTTCTGTTAGATAGCTGCGTTTTGGATTTAGAAGCAGATATTTCCCTGTGCTTACTGCTGTTTCTTCCATATGCCGGTAATGGGCTGAAAACGCCTGTTTTGGGACTCTGCAGAGAAAGTCTCTGCAGACTGCTGAATCCACACACGGGTTTAACTCTGGAAGTTGAGTGCACACATTGACAACCGTTCTGTTAGATAGCTGCGTTTTGGATTTAGAAGCAGATATTTCCCTGTGCTTACTGCTGTTTCTTCCATATGCCGGTAATGGGCTGAAAACGCCTGTTTTGGGACTCTGCAGAGAAAGTCTCTGCAGACTGCTGAATCCACACACGGGTTTAACTCTGGAAGTTGAGTGCACACATTGACAACCGTTCTGTTAGATAGCTGCGTTTTGGATTTAGAAGCAGATATTTCCCTGTGCTTACTGCTGTTTCTTCCATATGCCGGTAATGGGCTGAAAACGCCTGTTTTGGGACTCTGCAGAGAAAGTGTTTGCAGACTGCTGAATCCACACACGGGTTTAACTCTGGAAGTTGAGTGCACACATTGACAACCGTTCTGTTAGATAGCTGCGTTTTGGATTTAGAAGCAGATATTTCCCTGTGCTTACTGCTGTTTCTTCCATATGCCGGTAATGGGCTGAAAACGCCTGTCTTGGGACTCTGCAGAGAAAGTGTTTGCAGACTGCTGAATCCACGCACGGGTTTAACTCTGGAAGTTGAGTGCACACATTGACAACCGTTCTGTTAGATAGCTGCGTTTTGGATTTAGAAGCAGATATTTCCCTGTGCTTACTGCTGTTTCTTCCATATGCCGGTATTGGGCTGAAAACGCCTGTTTTGGGACTCTGCAGAGAAAGTCTCTGCAGACTGCTGAATCCACACACGGGTTTAACTCTGGAAGTTGAGTGCACACATTGACAACCGTTCTGTTAGATAGCTGCGTTTTGGATTTAGAAGCAGATATTTCCCTGTGCTTACTGCTGTTTCTTCCATATGCCGGTAATGGGCTGAAAACGCCTGTTTTGGGACTCTGCAGAGAAAGTCTCTGCAGACTTCTGAATCCACACACGGGTTTAACTCTGGAAGTTGAGTGCACACATTGACAACCGTTCTGTTAGATAGCTGCGTTTTGGATTTAGAAGCAGATATTTCCCTGTGCTTACTGCTGTTTCTTCCATATGCCGGTAATGGGCTGAAAACGCCTGTTTTGGGACTCTGCAGAGAAAGTCTCTGCAGACTGCTGAATCCACACACGGGTTTAACTCTGGAAGTTGAGTGCACACATTGACAACCGTTCTGTTAGATAGCTGCGTTTTGGATTTAGAAGCAGATATTTCCCTGTGCTTACTGCTGTTTCTTCCATATGCCTGTAATGGGCTGAAAACGCCTGTCTTGGGACTCTGCAGAGAAAGTCTCTGCAGACTGCTGAATCCACACACGGGTTTAACTCTGGAAGTTGAGTGCACACATTGACAACCGTTCTGTTAGATAGCTGCGTTTTGGATTTAGAAGCAGATATTTCCCTGTGCTTACTGCTGTTTCTTCCATATGCCGGTAATGGGCTGAAAACGCCTGTTTTGGGACTCTGCAGAGAAAGTCTCTGCAGACTGCTGAAGCCACACACGGGTTTAACTCTGGAAGTTGAGTGCACACATTGACAACCGTTCTGTTAGATAGCTGCGTTTTGGATTTAGAAGCAGATATTTCCCTGTGCTTACTGCTGTTTCTTCCATATGCCGGTAATGGGCTGAAAACGCCTGTTTTGGGACTCTGCAGAGAAAGTCTCTGCAGACTGCTGAATCCACACACGGGTTTAACTCTGGAAGTTGAGTGCACACATTGACAACCGTTCTGTTAGATAGCTGCGTTTTGGATTTAGAAGCAGATATTTCCCTGTGCTTACTGCTGTTTCTTCCATATGCCGGTAATGGGCTGAAAACGCCTGTTTTGGGACTCTGCAGAGAAAGTCTCTGCAGACTGCTGAATCCACACACGGGTTTAACTCTGGAAGTTGAGTGCACACATTGACAACCGTTCTGTTAGATAGCTGCGTTTTGGATTTAGAAGCAGATATTTCCCTGTGCTTACTGCTGTTTCTTCCATATGCCGGTAATGGGCTGAAAACGCCTGTTTTGGGACTCTGCAGAGAAAGTCTCTGCAGACTGCTGAATCCACACACGGGTTTAACTCTGGAAGTTGAGTGCACACATTGACAACCGTTCTGTTAGATAGCTGCGTTTTGGATTTAGAAGCAGATATTTCCCTGTGCTTACTGCTGTTTCTTCCATATGCCGGTAATGGGCTGAAAACGCCTGTTTTGGGACTCTGCAGAGAAAGTCTCTGCAGACTGCTGAATCCACACACGGGTTTAACTCTGGAAGTTGAGTGGACACATTGACAACCGTTCTGTTAGATAGCTGCGTTTGGATTTAGAAGCAGATATTTCCCTGTGCTTACTGCTCTTTCTTCCATATGCCGGTAATCGGCTGAAAACGCCTGTCTTGGGACTCTGCAGAGAAAGTCTCTGCAGACTGCTGAATCCACACACGGGTTTAACTCTGGAAGTTGAGTGCACACATTGACAACCGTTCTGTTAGATAGCTGCGTTTTGGATTTAGAAGCAGATATTTCCCTGTGCTTACTGCTGTTTCTTCCATATGCCTGTAATGGGCTGAAAACGCCTGTTTTGGGACTCTGCAGACAAAGTCTCTGCAGACTGCTGAATCCACACACGGGTTTAACTCTGGAAGTTGAGTGCACACATTGACAACCGTTCTGTTAGATAGCTGCGTTTTGGATTTAGAAGCAGATATTTCCCTGTGCTTACTGCTGTTTCTTCCATATGCCGGTAATGGGCTGAAAACGCCTGTTTTGGGACTCTGCAGAGAAAGTCTCTGCAGACTGCTGAATCCACACAAGGGTTTAACTCTGGAAGTTGAGTGCACACATTGACAACCGTTCTGTTAGATAGCTGCGTTTTGGATTTAGAAGCAGATATTTCCCTGTGCTTACTGCTGTTTCTTCCATATGCCGGTAATGGGCTGAAAACGCCTGTTTTGGGACTCTGCAGAGAAAGTCTCTGCAGACTGCTGAATCCACACACGGGTTTAACTCTGGAAGTTGAGTGCACACATTGACAACCGTTCTGTTAGATAGCTGCGTTTTGGATTTAGAAGCAGATATTTCCCTGTGCTTACTGCTGTTTCTTCCATATGCCGGTAATGGGCTGAAAACGCCTGTTTTGGGACTCTGCAGAGAAAGTCTCTGCAGACTGCTGAATCCACACACGGGTTTAACTCTGGAAGTTGAGTGCACACATTGACAACCGTTCTGTTAGATAGCTGCGTTTTGGATTTAGAAGCAGATATTTCCCTGTGCTTACTGCTGTTTCTTCCATATGTCGGTAATGGGCTGAAAACGCCTGTTTTGGGACTCTGCAGAGAAAGTCTCTGCAGACTGCTGAATCCACACACGGGTTTAACTCTGGAAGTTGAGTGCACACATTGACAACCGTTCTGTTAGATAGCTGCGTTTTGGATTTAGAAGCAGATATTTCCCTGTGCTTACTGCTGTTTCTTCCATATGCCGGTAATGGGCTGAAAACGCCTGTTTTGGGACTCTGCAGAGAAAGTCTCTGCAGACTGCTGAATCCACACACGGGTTTACCTCTGGAAGTTGAGTGCACACATTGACAACCGTTCTGTTAGATAGCTGCGTTTTGGATTTAGAAGCAGATATTTCCCTGTGCTTACTGCTGTTTCTTCCATATGCCGGTAATGGGCTGAAAACGCCTGTTTTGGGACTCTGCAGAGAAAGTCTCTGCAGACTGCTGAATCCACACACGGGTTTAACTCTGGAAGTTGAGTGCACACATTGACAACCGTTCTGTTAGATAGCTGCGTTTTGGATTTAGAAGCAGATATTTCCCTGTGCTTACTGCTGTTTCTTCCATATGCCGGTAATGGGCTGAAAACGCCTGTTTTGGGACTCTGCAGAGAAAGTCTCTGCAGACTGCTGAATCCACACACGGGTTTAACTCTGGAAGTTGAGTGCACACATTGACAACCGTTCTGTTAGATAGCTGCGTTTTGGATTTAGAAGCAGATATTTCCCTGTGCTTACTGCTGTTTCTTCCATATGCCGGTAATGGGCTGAAAACGCCTGTTTTGGGACTCTGCAGAGAAAGTCTCTGCAGACTGCTGAATCCACACACGGGTTTAACTCTGGAAGTTGAGTGCACACATTGACAACCGTTCTGTTAGATAGCTGCGTTTTGGATTTAGAAGCAGATATTTCCCTGTGCTTACTGCTGTTTCTTCCATATGCCGGTAATGGGCTGAAAACGCCTGTTTTGGGACTCTGCAGAGAAAGTCTCTGCAGACTGCTGAATCCACACACGGGTTTAACTCTGGAAGTTGAGTGCACACATTGACAACCGTTCTGTTAGATAGCTGCGTTTTGGATTTAGAAGCAGATATTTCCCTGTGCTTACTGCTGTTTCTTCCATATGCCGGTAATGGGCTGAAAACGCCTGTTTTGGGACTCTGCAGAGAAAGTCTCTGCAGACTGCTGAATCCACACACGGGTTTAACTCTGGAAGTTGAGTGCACACATTGACAACCGTTCTGTTAGATAGCTGCGTTTTGGATTTAGAAGCAGATATTTCCCTGTGCTTACTGCTGTTTCTTCCATATGCCGGTAATGGGCTGAAAACGCCTGTTTTGGGACTCTGCAGAGAAAGTCTCTGCAGACTGCTGAATCCACACACGGGTTTAACTCTGGAAGTTGAGTGCACACATTGACAACCGTTCTGTTAGATAGCTGCGTTTTGGATTTAGAAGCAGATATTTCCCTGTGCTTACTGCTGTTTCTTCCATATGCCGGTAATGGGCTGAAAACGCCTGTTTTGGGACTCTGCAGAGAAAGTCTCTGCAGACTGCTGAATCCACACACGGGTTTAACTCTGGAAGTTGAGTGCACACATTGACAACCGTTCTGTTAGATAGCTGCGTTTTGGATTTAGAAGCAGATATTTCCCTGTGCCTACTGCCGTTTCTTCCAAATGCCGGTATTGGGCTGAAAACGCCTGTTTTGGGACTCTGCAGAGAAAGTCTCTGCAGACTGCTGAATCCACACACGGGTTTAACTCTGGAAGTTGAGTGCACACATTGACAACCGTTCTGTTAGATAGCTGCGTTTTGGATTTAGAAGCAGATATTTCCCTGTGCTTACTGCTGTTTCTTCCATATGCCGGTAATGGGCTGAAAACGCCTGTTTTGGGACTCTGCAGAGAAAGTGTTTGCAGACTGCTGAATCCACACACGGGTTTAACTCTGGAAGTTGAGTGCACACATTGACAACCGTTCTGTTAGATAGCTGCGTTTTGGATTTAGAAGCAGATATTTCCCTGTGCCTACTGCCGTTTCTTCCAAATGCCGGTATTGGGCTGAAAACTTCTGTTTTGGGACTCTGCAGAGAAAGTGTTTGCAGACTGCTGAATCCACACACGGGTTTAACTCTGGAAGTTGAGTGCACACATTGACAACCGTTCTGTTAGATAGCTGCGTTTTGGATTTAGAAGCAGATATTTCCCTGTGCTTACTGCTGTTTCTTCCATATGCCGGTAATGGGCTGAAAACGCCTGTTTTGGGACTCTGCAGAGAAAGTGTCTGCAGACTGCTGAATCCACACACGGGTTTAACTCTGGAAGTTGAGTGCACACATTGACAACGGTTCTGTTAGATAGCTGCGTTTTGGATTTAGAAGCTGATATTTCCCTGTGCTTTCTGCTGTTTCTTCCATATGCCGGTAATGGGCTGAAAACGCCTGTTTTGGGACTCTGCAGAGAAAGTGTTTGCAGACTGCTGAATCCACACACGGGTTTAACTCTGGAAGTTGAGTGCACACATTGACAACCGTTCTGTTAGATAGCTGCGTTTTGGATTTAGAAGCAGATATTTCCCTGTGCTTACTGCTGTTTCTTCCATATGCCGGTATTGGGCTGAAAACGCCTGTTTTGGGACTCTGCACAGAAAGTGTTTGCAGACTGCTGAATCCACACACGAGTTCATCTCTGGAAGGTGAATGCACGCATTGACAACCATTCAGTTACATAGCTGCCTTTTGGTTTTAGAAGAAGTTATTTCTCTTTACAGCATATACTCTCATTCACTCTGGAATATCCAAACGCAGCTCCTAAAAGAAACGGGTTTCTACGTATAATCAGATATTTCCCTTTACATCTTGTACCCCAGTACACTCTGATATATGCAAACGCAGCTCCTGGAAGAAACGTGTTTGTAACTCGCTGAATCTGAGCATATATTGAAGTCTCTTAGGTGAATGAACACGCGGCAGAGGAGTTTGAAAAAAACATTTCTTCCATGTTATAGATGCACTGTTACTGCTATTGCTTTTAGGCTGGTGTTTTCCTGGAAATGTTGGTTTTGGAATTTCCATACAAATGGTTTGTAAACTGCTGCATAAGTGGAGCAGTTTAATTCGTTAAGTTGAATGCCCTCATTCACAATCATTCTGTTAGCTAGCTCCGTTTTGGTTTTAGAAGCCTGTGTTTCTAGTTACAGCATATACTCCCATTCATTCTGGAATAGCCAAACGCAGCTCCCAGAATAGACGTGTTTCTAAGTCGCTGAATCTAAACATAGATTCAACTCCCTTAGGTGAACGAACACACAGCACAGCAGTTTGAAAGAAACGTTTTATTTGAGTTTTAGACGCAGTCTTATTGCTATTTCTTAGAGGCCGGTATTTTGCTGGGAATGTCTGTTTTAGAATCTGCACAAAAATCTTTTCTAAACTGCTGCATAGAAACAACAGTTTATCTCAATAAGCTGAATGCACACAGTGACAACCATTCTGTTAGATGGCTCCGTGTTTGTTTTAGAACCAGATATTTCACTTTAAACCTTATACTCCAGTACACTCTGGAATATGCAAATGCAGCTCCTGGAAGAAACGTGTTTCTTACTCGCTGAATCTGAACATATACTCAAGACTCTTAGTTGAATGAACACAGAGCAGAGCATTTTGAAGAAAACGTTTCTTCTATGTTATAGATGCAGTCTTACTGCTACTTCTTTTAGGCTGGTGTTTTGCTGCAAATGTTGATTTTAGAATTTGCATATAAAGGGTTTCTAAACTGCTGCCTAAGAAGAGCAGATTAACCCTTTAAGTTGAATGCACACATTCACAACCATTCTGTTAGATAGCTCCGTTTTGGTTTTAGAAACAGATATTTCTCTTTACAGCATTTACTCCCATACACTCTGGAATATCGAAATGCAGCTCCTAGAATAAACGTGTTTCAAACTCGCTGAATCCAAACATAGATTCAACGACCTTTGGTGAACGAACACACTGCAGAGCAGTTTGAAAGAAACGTTCCCTCTGAGTTTTAGACGCAGTCTTACTGCTATTTCTTATAGGCCGGTATTTTGCTGGAAATGTCTATTTGAGAATCTACACAGAAATGTTTTCTAAACTGCTGCATACAAACAGCAGTTTAGCTCAGTAAGTTGAATGCACACATTGACAACCATTCCATTAGATCATCCGTTTTTCTTTTGGAACGAGACATTTGTCTTTACATCTTATACTCCAGTATACTCTGGAATAGGCAAACACAGCTCCTGGAAGAAACGTGTTGCTAATTAGCTGAATCTGAACATATATTCAAGTCTCTTATATGAATGAACACACAGCAGAGCAGTTTGAAAACAGTTTCGTCCATGTTAAAGATGCAGTCTTACTGCTATTTCCTTTAGGCTGGTGTTTTGCTGGAAAGGCCTGTATGAGAATTTGCATATAAAGGGTTTCTAAAGTGCTGCATGAGAAGAGCAGTTTACCTCTTTAAGCCAAAGGCACACATTCACAACCACTCTGCTAGATAGATCCATTTTGGTTTTAGAAACAGATATTTCTCTTTACAGCATATACTCCCATTCATTCCGGAATATCCAAAGACAGCTCCTAGAATAAACGTGTTTCTATCTCGCTGAATCTAAACATAGATTAAACTCCCTTAGGTCAAAGAACACACGGCCGAGCAGGTTGAAAGAAACGTTTCTTCTGAGTTTTAGACGCAGTCTTAATGCTCTTTCTTATATATGCCGGTACCGGGCCGGAAAGGCCTGTTTTCAGACTCTGCAGAGAAAGTGTCTGCAGACTGCTGAATCCACACACGGGTTTAACTCTGGAAGTTGAGTGCACACATTGACAACCGTTCTGTTAGATAGCTGCGTTTTGGATTTAGAAGCAGATATTTCCCTGTGCTTACTGCTGTTTCTTCCATATGCCGGTAATGGGCTGAAAACGCCTGTCTTGGGACTCTGCAGAGAAAGTCTCTGCAGACTGCTGAATCCACACACGGGTTTAACTCTGGAAGTTGAGTGCACACATTGACAACCGTTCTGTTAGATAGCTGCGTTTTGGATTTAGAAGCAGATATTTCCCTGTGCTTACTGCTGTTTCTTCCATATGCCGGTAATGGGCTGAAAACGCCTGTTTTGGGACTCTGCAGAGAAAGTCTCTGCAGACTGCTGAATCCACACACGGGTTTAACTCTGGAAGTTGAGTGCACACATTGACAACCGTTCTGTTAGATAGCTGCGTTTTGGATTTAGAAGCAGATATTTCCCTGTGCTTACTGCTGTTTCTTCCATATGCCGGTAATGGGTTGAAAACGCCTGTTTTGGGACTCTGCAGAGAAAGTGTTTGCAGACTGCTGAATCCACACTCGGGTTTAACTCTGGAAGTTGAGTGCACACATTGACAACCGTTCTGTTAGATAGCTGTGTTTTGGATTTAGAAGCAGATATTTCCCTGTGCTTACTGCTGTTTCTTCCATATGCCGGTAATGGGCTGAAAACGCCTGTTTTGGGACTCTGCAGAGAAAGTCTCTGCAGACTGCTGAATCCACACACGGGTTTAACTCTGGAAGTTGAGTGCACACATTGACAACCGTTCTGTTAGATAGCTGCGTTTTGGATTTAGAAGCAGATATTTCCCTGTGCTTACTGCTGTTTCTTCCATATGCCGGTAATGGGCTGAAAACGCCTGTTTTGGGACTCTGCAGAGAAAGTGTTTGCAGACTGCTGAATCCACACACGGGTTTAAATCCGGAAGTTGAGTGCACACATTGACAACCGTTCTGTTAGATAGCTGCGTTTTGGATTTAGAAGCAGATATTTCCCTGTGCTTACTGCTGTTTCTTCCATATGCCGGTAATGGGCTGAAAACGCCTGTTTTGGGACTCTGCAGAGAAAGTCTCTGCAGACTGCTGAATCCACACACGGGTTTAACTCTGGAAGTTGAGTGCACACATTGACAACCGTTCTGTTAGATAGCTGCGTTTTGGATTTAGAAGCAGATATTTCCCTGTGCTTACTGCTGTTTCTTCCATATGCCGGTAATGGGCTGAAAACGCCTGTTTTGGGACTCTGCAGAGAAAGTCTCTGCAGACTGCTGAATCCACACATGGGTTTAACTCTGGAAGTTGAGTGCACACATTGACAACCGTTCTGTTAGATAGCTGCGTTTTGGATTTAGAAGCAGATATTTCCCTGTGCTTACTGCTGTTTCTTCCATATGCCGGTAATGGGCTGAAAACGCCTGTTTTGGGACTCTGCAGAGAAAGTCTCTGCAGACTGCTGAATCCACACACGGGTTTAACTCTGGAAGTTGAGTGCACACATTGACAACCGTTCTGTTAGATAGCTGCGTTTTGGATTTAGAAGCAGATATTTCCCTGTGCTTACTGCTGTTTCTTCCATATGCCGGTAATGGGCTGAAAACGCCTGTTTTGGGACTCTGCAGAGAAAGTCTCTGCAGACTGCTGAATCCACACACGGGTTTAACTCTGGAAGTTGAGTGCACACATTGACAACCGTTCTGTTAGATAGCTGTGTTTTGGATTTAGAAGCAGATATTTCCCTGTGCTTACTGCTGTTTCTTCCATATGCCGGTAATGGGCTGAAAACGCCTGTTATGGGACTCTGCAGAGAAAGTCTCTGCAGACTGCTGAATCCACACACGGGTTTAACTCTGGAAGTTGAGTGCACACATTGACAACCGTTCTGTTAGATAGCTGCGTTTTGGATTTAGAAGCAGATATTTCCCTGTGCTTACTGCTGTTTCTTCCATATGCCGGTAATGGGCTGAAAACGCCTGTTTTGGGACTCTGCAGAGAAAGTCTCTGCAGACTGCTGAATCCACACACGGGTTTAACTCTGGAAGTTGAGTGCACACATTGACAACCGTTCTGTTAGATAGCTGCGTTTTGGATTTAGAAGCAGATATTTCCCTGTGCTTACTGCTGTTTCTTCCATATGCCGGTAATGGGCTGAAAACGCCTGTTTTGGGACTCTGCAGAGAAAGTCTCTGCAGACTGCTGAATCCACACACGGGTTTAACTCTGGAAGTTGAGTGCACACATTGACAACCGTTCTGTTAGATAGCTGCGTTTTGGATTTAGAAGCAGATATTTCCCTGTGCTTACTGCTGTTTCTTCCATATGCCGGTAATGGGCTGAACACGCCTGTTTTGGGACTCTGCAGAGAAAGACTCTGCAGACTGCTGAATCCACACACGGGTTTAACTCTGGAAGTTGAGTGCACACATTGACAACCGTTCTGTTAGATAGCTGCGTTTTGGATTTAGAAGCAGATATTTCCCTGTGCTTACTGCTGTTTCTTCCATATGCCGGTAATGGGCTGAAAACGCCTGTTTTGGGACACTGCAGAGAAAGTGTTTGCAGACTGCTGAATCCACACACGGGTTTAACTCTGGAAGTTGAGTGCACACATTGACAACCGTTCTGTTAGATAGCTGCGTTTTGGATTTAGAAGCAGATATTTCCCTGTGCTTACTGCTGTTTCTTCCATATGCCGGTAATGGGCTGAAAACGCCTGTTTTGGGACTCTGCAGAGAAAGTCTCTGCAGAATGCTGAATCCACACACGGGTTTAACTCTGGAAGTTGAGTGCACACATTGACAACCGTTCTGTTAGATAGCTGCGTTTTGGATTTAGAAGCAGATATTTCCCTGTGCTTACTGCTGTTTCTTCCATATGCCGGTAATGGGCTGAAAACGCCTGTTTTGGGACTCTGCAGAGAAAGTCTCTGCAGACTGCTGAATCCACACACGGGTTTAACTCTGGAAGTTGAGTGCACACATTGACAACCGTTCTGTTAGATAGCTGCGTTTTGGATTTAGAAGCAGATATTTCCCTGTGCTTACTGCTGTTTCTTCCATATGCCGGTATTGGGCTGAAAACGCCTGTTTTGGGACTCTGCACAGAAAGTGTTTGCAGACTGCTGAATCCACACACGAGTTCATCTCTGGAAGGTGAATGCACGCATTGACAACCATTCAGTTACATAGCTGCCTTTTGGTTTTAGAAGAAGTTATTTCTCTTTACAGCATATACTCTCATTCACTCTGGAATATCCAAACGCAGCTCCTAAAAGAAACGGGTTTCTACGTATAATCAGATATTTCCCTTTACATCTTGTACCCCAGTACACTCTGATATATGCAAACGCAGCTCCTGGAAGAAACGTGTTTGTAACTCGCTGAATCTGAGCATATATTGAAGTCTCTTAGGTGAATGAACACGCGGCAGAGGAGTTTGAAAAAAACATTTCTTCCATGTTATAGATGCACTGTTACTGCTATTGCTTTTAGGCTGGTGTTTTCCTGGAAATGTTGGTTTTGGAATTTCCATACAAATGGTTTGTAAACTGCTGCATAAGTGGAGCAGTTTAATTCGTTAAGTTGAATGCCCTCATTCACAATCATTCTGTTAGCTAGCTCCGTTTTGGTTTTAGAAGCCTGTGTTTCTAGTTACAGCATATACTCCCATTCATTCTGGAATAGCCAAACGCAGCTCCCAGAATAGACGTGTTTCTAAGTCGCTGAATCTAAACATAGATTCAACTCCCTTAGGTGAACGAACACACAGCACAGCAGTTTGAAAGAAACGTTTTATTTGAGTTTTAGACGCAGTCTTATTGCTATTTCTTAGAGGCCGGTATTTTGCTGGGAATGTCTGTTTTAGAATCTGCACAAAAATCTTTTCTAAACTGCTGCATAGAAACAACAGTTTATCTCAATAAGCTGAATGCACACAGTGACAACCATTCTGTTAGATGGCTCCGTGTTTGTTTTAGAACCAGATATTTCACTTTAAACCTTATACTCCAGTACACTCTGGAATATGCAAATGCAGCTCCTGGAAGAAACGTGTTTCTTACTCGCTGAATCTGAACATATACTCAAGACTCTTAGTTGAATGAACACAGAGCAGAGCATTTTGAAGAAAACGTTTCTTCTATGTTATAGATGCAGTCTTACTGCTACTTCTTTTAGGCTGGTGTTTTGCTGCAAATGTTGATTTTAGAATTTGCATATAAAGGGTTTCTAAACTGCTGCCTAAGAAGAGCAGATTAACCCTTTAAGTTGAATGCACACATTCACAACCATTCTGTTAGATAGCTCCGTTTTGGTTTTAGAAACAGATATTTCTCTTTACAGCATTTACTCCCATACACTCTGGAATATCGAAATGCAGCTCCTAGAATAAACGTGTTTCAAACTCGCTGAATCCAAACATAGATTCAACGACCTTTGGTGAACGAACACACTGCAGAGCAGTTTGAAAGAAACGTTCCCTCTGAGTTTTAGACGCAGTCTTACTGCTATTTCTTATAGGCCGGTATTTTGCTGGAAATGTCTATTTGAGAATCTACACAGAAATGTTTTCTAAACTGCTGCATACAAACAGCAGTTTAGCTCAGTAAGTTGAATGCACACATTGACAACCATTCCATTAGATCATCCGTTTTTCTTTTGGAACGAGACATTTGTCTTTACATCTTATACTCCAGTATACTCTGGAATAGGCAAACACAGCTCCTGGAAGAAACGTGTTGCTAATTAGCTGAATCTGAACATATATTCAAGTCTCTTATATGAATGAACACACAGCAGAGCAGTTTGAAAACAGTTTCGTCCATGTTAAAGATGCAGTCTTACTGCTATTTCCTTTAGGCTGGTGTTTTGCTGGAAAGGCCTGTATGAGAATTTGCATATAAAGGGTTTCTAAAGTGCTGCATGAGAAGAGCAGTTTACCTCTTTAAGCCAAAGGCACACATTCACAACCACTCTGCTAGATAGATCCATTTTGGTTTTAGAAACAGATATTTCTCTTTACAGCATATACTCCCATTCATTCCGGAATATCCAAAGACAGCTCCTAGAATAAACGTGTTTCTATCTCGCTGAATCTAAACATAGATTAAACTCCCTTAGGTCAAAGAACACACGGCCGAGCAGGTTGAAAGAAACGTTTCTTCTGAGTTTTAGACGCAGTCTTAATGCTCTTTCTTATATATGCCGGTACCGGGCCGGAAAGGCCTGTTTTCAGACTCTGCAGAGAAAGTGTCTGCAGACTGCTGAATCCACACACGGGTTTAACTCTGGAAGTTGAGTGCACACATTGACAACCGTTCTGTTAGATAGCTGCGTTTTGGATTTAGAAGCAGATATTTCCCTGTGCTTACTGCTGTTTCTTCCATATGCCGGTAATGGGCTGAAAACGCCTGTTTTGGGACTCTGCAGAGAAAGTCTCTGCAGACTGCTGAATCCACACACGGGTTTAACTCTGGAAGTTGAGTGCACACATTGACAACCGTTCTGTTAGATAGCTGCGTTTTGGATTTAGAAGCAGATATTTCCCTGTGCTTACTGCTGTTTCTTCCATATGCCGGTAATGGGTTGAAAACGCCTGTTTTGGGACTCTGCAGAGAAAGTGTTTGCAGACTGCTGAATCCACACTCGGGTTTAACTCTGGAAGTTGAGTGCACACATTGACAACCGTTCTGTTAGATAGCTGTGTTTTGGATTTAGAAGCAGATATTTCCCTGTGCTTACTGCTGTTTCTTCCATATGCCGGTAATGGGCTGAAAACGCCTGTTTTGGGACTCTGCAGAGAAAGTCTCTGCAGACTGCTGAATCCACACACGGGTTTAACTCTGGAAGTTGAGTGCACACATTGACAACCGTTCTGTTAGATAGCTGCGTTTTGGATTTAGAAGCAGATATTTCCCTGTGCTTACTGCTGTTTCTTCCATATGCCGGTAATGGGCTGAAAACGCCTGTTTTGGGACTCTGCAGAGAAAGTGTTTGCAGACTGCTGAATCCACACACGGGTTTAAATCCGGAAGTTGAGTGCACACATTGACAACCGTTCTGTTAGATAGCTGCGTTTTGGATTTAGAAGCAGATATTTCCCTGTGCTTACTGCTGTTTCTTCCATATGCCGGTAATGGGCTGAAAACGCCTGTTTTGGGACTCTGCAGAGAAAGTCTCTGCAGACTGCTGAATCCACACACGGGTTTAACTCTGGAAGTTGAGTGCACACATTGACAACCGTTCTGTTAGATAGCTGCGTTTTGGATTTAGAAGCAGATATTTCCCTGTGCTTACTGCTGTTTCTTCCATATGCCGGTAATGGGCTGAAAACGCCTGTTTTGGGACTCTGCAGAGAAAGTCTCTGCAGACTGCTGAATCCACACACGGGTTTAACTCTGGAAGTTGAGTGCACACATTGACAACCGTTCTGTTAGATAGCTGCGTTTTGGATTTAGAAGCAGATATTTCCCTGTGCTTACTGCTGTTTCTTCCATATGCCGGTAATGGGCTGAAAACGCCTGTTTTGGGACTCTGCAGAGAAAGTCTCTGCAGACTGCTGAATCCACACACGGGTTTAACTCTGGAAGTTGAGTGCACACATTGACAACCGTTCTGTTAGATAGCTGCGTTTTGGATTTAGAAGCAGATATTTCCCTGTGCTTACTGCTGTTTCTTCCATATGCCGGTAATGGGCTGAAAACGCCTGTTTTGGGACTCTGCAGAGAAAGTCTCTGCAGACTGCTGAATCCACACACGGGTTTAACTCTGGAAGTTGAGTGCACACATTGACAACCGTTCTGTTAGATAGCTGTGTTTTGGATTTAGAAGCAGATATTTCCCTGTGCTTACTGCTGTTTCTTCCATATGCCGGTAATGGGCTGAAAACGCCTGTTATGGGACTCTGCAGAGAAAGTCTCTGCAGACTGCTGAATCCACACACGGGTTTAACTCTGGAAGTTGAGTGCACACATTGACAACCGTTCTGTTAGATAGCTGCGTTTTGGATTTAGAAGCAGATATTTCCCTGTGCTTACTGCTGTTTCTTCCATATGCCGGTAATGGGCTGAAAACGCCTGTTTTGGGACTCTGCAGAGAAAGTCTCTGCAGACTGCTGAATCCACACACGGGTTTAACTCTGGAAGTTGAGTGCACACATTGACAACCGTTCTGTTAGATAGCTGCGTTTTGGATTTAGAAGCAGATATTTCCCTGTGCTTACTGCTGTTTCTTCCATATGCCGGTAATGGGCTGAAAACGCCTGTTTTGGGACTCTGCAGAGAAAGTCTCTGCAGACTGCTGAATCCACACACGGGTTTAACTCTGGAAGTTGAGTGCACACATTGACAACCGTTCTGTTAGATAGCTGCGTTTTGGATTTAGAAGCAGATATTTCCCTGTGCTTACTGCTGTTTCTTCCATATGCCGGTAATGGGCTGAACACGCCTGTTTTGGGACTCTGCAGAGAAAGACTCTGCAGACTGCTGAATCCACACACGGGTTTAACTCTGGAAGTTGAGTGCACACATTGACAACCGTTCTGTTAGATAGCTGCGTTTTGGATTTAGAAGCAGATATTTCCCTGTGCTTACTGCTGTTTCTTCCATATGCCGGTAATGGGCTGAAAACGCCTGTTTTGGGACACTGCAGAGAAAGTGTTTGCAGACTGCTGAATCCACACACGGGTTTAACTCTGGAAGTTGAGTGCACACATTGACAACCGTTCTGTTAGATAGCTGCGTTTTGGATTTAGAAGCAGATATTTCCCTGTGCTTACTGCTGTTTCTTCCATATGCCGGTAATGGGCTGAAAACGCCTGTTTTGGGACTCTGCAGAGAAAGTCTCTGCAGAATGCTGAATCCACACACGGGTTTAACTCTGGAAGTTGAGTGCACACATTGACAACCGTTCTGTTAGATAGCTGCGTTTTGGATTTAGAAGCAGATATTTCCCTGTGCTTACTGCTGTTTCTTCCATATGCCGGTAATGGGCTGAAAACGCCTGTTTTGGGACTCTGCAGAGAAAGTCTCTGCAGACTGCTGAATCCACACACGGGTTTAACTTTGGAAGTTGAGTGCACACATTGACAACCGTTCTGTTAGATAGCTGCGTTTTGGATTTAGAAGCAGATATTTCCCTGTGCTTACTGCTGTTTCTTCCATATGCCGGTAATGGGCTGAAAACGCCTGTTTTGGGACTCTGCAGAGAAAGTCTCTGCAGACTGCTGAATCCACACACGGGTTTAACTCTGGAAGTTGAGTGCACACATTGACAACCGTTCTGTTAGATAGCTGCGTTTTGGATTTAGAAGCAGATATTTCCCTGTGCTTACTGCTGTTTCTTCCATATGCTGGTAATGGGCTGAAAACGCCTGTTTTGGGACTCTGCAGAGAAAGTCTCTGCAGACTGCTGAATCCACACACGGGTTTAACTCTGGAAGTTGAGTGCACACATTGACAACCGTTCTGTTAGATAGCTGCGTTTTGGATTTAGAAGCAGATATTTCCCTGTGCTTACTGCTGTTTCTTCCATATGCCGGTAATGGGCTGAAAACGCCTGTTTTGGGACTCTGCAGAGAAAGTCTCTGCAGACTGCTGAATCCACACACGGGTTTAACTCTGGAAGTTGAGTGCACACATTGACAACCGTTCTGTTAGATAGCTGCGTTTTGGATTTAGAAGCAGATATTTCCCTGTGCTTACTGCTGTTTCTTCCATATGCCGGTAATGGGCTGAAAACGCCTGTTTTGGGACTCTGCAGAGAAAGTCTCTGCAGACTGCTGAATCCACACACGGGTTTAACTCTGGAAGTTGAGTGCACACATTGACAACCGTTCTGTTAGATAGCTGCGTTTTGGATTTAGAAGCAGATATTTCCCTGTGCTTACTGCTGTTTCTTCCATATGCCGGTAATGGGCTGAAAACGCCTGTTTTGGGACTCTGCAGAGAAAGTCTCTGCAGACTGCTGAATCCACACACGGGTTTAACTCTGGAAGTTGAGTGCACACATTGACAACCGTTCTGTTAGATAGCTGCGTTTTGGATTTAGAAGCAGATATTTCCCTGTGCTTACTGCTGTTTCTTCCATATGCCGGTAATGGGCTGAAAACGCCTGTTTTGGGACTCTGCAGAGAAAGTCTCTGCAGACTGCTGAATCCACACACGGGTTTAACTCTGGAAGTTGAGTGCACACATTGACAACCGTTCTGTTAGATAGCTGCGTTTTGGATTTAGAAGCAGATATTTCCCTGTGCTTACTGCTGTTTCTTCCATATGCCGGTAATGGGCTGAAAACGCCTGTCTTGGGACTCTGCAGAGAAAGTCTCTGCAGACTGCTGAATCCACACACGGGTTTAACTCTGGAAGTTGAGTGCACACATTGACAACCGTTCTGTTAGATAGCTGCGTTTTGGATTTAGAAGCAGATATTTCCCTGTGCCTACTGCCGTTTCTTCCAAATGCCGGTATTGGGCTGAAAACGCCTGTTTTGGGACTCTGCAGAGAAAGTCTCTGCAGACTGCTGAATCCACACACGGGTTTAACTCTGGAAGTTGAGTGCACACATTGACAACCGTTCTGTTAGATAGCTGCGTTTTGGATTTAGAAGCAGATATTTCCCTGTGCTTACTGCTGTTTCTTCCATATGCCGGTAATGGGCTGAAAACGCCTGTTTTGGGACTCTGCAGAGAAAGTGTTTGCAGACTGCTGAATCCACACACGGGTTTAACTCTGGAAGTTGAGTGCACACATTGACAACCGTTCTGTTAGATAGCTGCGTTTTGGATTTAGAAGCAGATATTTCCCTGTGCCTACTGCCGTTTCTTCCAAATGCCGGTATTGGGCTGAAAACCCCTGTTTTGGGACTCTGCAGAGAAAGTGTTTGCAGACTGCTGAATCCACACACGGGTTTAACTCTGGAAGTTGAGTGCACACATTGACAACCGTTCTGTTAGATAGCTGCGTTTTGGATTTAGAAGCAGATATTTCCCTGTGCTTACTGCTGTTTCTTCCATATGCCGGTAATGGGCTGAAAACGCCTGTTTTGGGACTCTGCAGAGAAAGTGTCTGCAGACTGCTGAATCCACACACGGGTTTAACTCTGGAAGTTGAGTGCACACATTGACAACCGTTCTGTTAGATAGCTGCGTTTTGGATTTAGAAGCTGATATTTCCCTGTGCTTACTGCTGTTTCTTCCATATGCCGGTAATGGGCTGAAAACGCCTGTTTTGGGACTCTGCAGAGAAAGTGTTTGCAGACTGCTGAATCCACACACGGGTTTAACTCTGGAAGTTGAGTGCACACATTGACAACCGTTCTGTTAGATAGCTGCGTTTTGGATTTAGAAGCAGATATTTCCCTGTGCTTACTGCTGTTTCTTCCATATGCCGGTATTGGGCTGAAAACGCCTGTTTTGGGACTCTGCACAGAAAGTGTTTGCAGACTGCTGAATCCACACACGAGTTCATCTCTGGAAGGTGAATGCACGCATTGACAACCATTCAGTTACATAGCTGCCTTTTGGTTTTAGAAGAAGTTATTTCTCTTTACAGCATATACTCTCATTCACTCTGGAATATCCAAACGCAGCTCCTAAAAGAAACGGGTTTCTACGTATAATCAGATATTTCCCTTTACATCTTGTACCCCAGTACACTCTGATATATGCAAACGCAGCTCCTGGAAGAAACGTGTTTGTAACTCGCTGAATCTGAGCATATATTGAAGTCTCTTAGGTGAATGAACACGCGGCAGAGGAGTTTGAAAAAAACATTTCTTCCATGTTATAGATGCACTGTTACTGCTATTGCTTTTAGGCTGGTGTTTTCCTGGAAATGTTGGTTTTAGAATTTCCATACAAATGGTTTGTAAACTGCTGCATAAGTGGAGCAGTTTAATTCGTTAAGTTGAATGCCCTCATTCACAATCATTCTGTTAGCTAGCTCCGTTTTGGTTTTAGAAGCCTGTGTTTCTAGTTACAGCATATACTCCCATTCATTCTGGAATAGCCAAACGCAGCTCCCAGAATAGACGTGTTTCTAAGTCGCTGAATCTAAACATAGATTCAACTCCCTTAGGTGAACGAACACACAGCACAGCAGTTTGAAAGAAACGTTTTATTTGAGTTTTAGACGCAGTCTTATTGCTATTTCTTAGAGGCCGGTATTTTGCTGGGAATGTCTGTTTTAGAATCTGCACAAAAATCTTTTCTAAACTGCTGCATAGAAACAACAGTTTATCTCAATAAGCTGAATGCACACAGTGACAACCATTCTGTTAGATGGCTCCGTGTTTGTTTTAGAACCAGATATTTCACTTTAAACCTTATACTCCAGTACACTCTGGAATATGCAAATGCAGCTCCTGGAAGAAACGTGTTTCTTACTCGCTGAATCTGAACATATACTCAAGACTCTTAGTTGAATGAACACAGAGCAGAGCATTTTGAAGAAAACGTTTCTTCTATGTTATAGATGCAGTCTTACTGCTACTTCTTTTAGGCTGGTGTTTTGCTGCAAATGTTGATTTTAGAATTTGCATATAAAGGGTTTCTAAACTGCTGCCTAAGAAGAGCAGATTAACCCTTTAAGTTGAATGCACACATTCACAACCATTCTGTTAGATAGCTCCGTTTTGGTTTTAGAAACAGATATTTCTCTTTACAGCATTTACTCCCATACACTCTGGAATATCGAAATGCAGCTCCTAGAATAAACGTGTTTCAAACTCGCTGAATCCAAACATAGATTCAACGACCTTTGGTGAACGAACACACTGCAGAGCAGTTTGAAAGAAACGTTCCCTCTGAGTTTTAGACGCAGTCTTACTGCTATTTCTTATAGGCCGGTATTTTGCTGGAAATGTCTATTTGAGAATCTACACAGAAATGTTTTCTAAACTGCTGCATACAAACAGCAGTTTAGCTCAGTAAGTTGAATGCACACATTGACAACCATTCCATTAGATCATCCGTTTTTCTTTTGGAACGAGACATTTGTCTTTACATCTTATACTCCAGTATACTCTGGAATAGGCAAACACAGCTCCTGGAAGAAACGTGTTGCTAATTAGCTGAATCTGAACATATATTCAAGTCTCTTATATGAATGAACACACAGCAGAGCAGTTTGAAAACAGTTTCGTCCATGTTAAAGATGCAGTCTTACTGCTATTTCCTTTAGGCTGGTGTTTTGCTGGAAAGGCCTGTATGAGAATTTGCATATAAAGGGTTTCTAAAGTGCTGCATGAGAAGAGCAGTTTACCTCTTTAAGCCAAAGGCACACATTCACAACCACTCTGCTAGATAGATCCATTTTGGTTTTAGAAACAGATATTTCTCTTTACAGCATATACTCCCATTCATTCCGGAATATCCAAAGACAGCTCCTAGAATAAACGTGTTTCTATCTCGCTGAATCTAAACATAGATTAAACTCCCTTAGGTCAAAGAACACACGGCCGAGCAGGTTGAAAGAAACGTTTCTTCTGAGTTTTAGACGCAGTCTTAATGCTCTTTCTTATATATGCCGGTACCGGGCCGGAAAGGCCTGTTTTCAGACTCTGCAGAGAAAGTGTCTGCAGACTGCTGAATCCACACACGGGTTTAACTCTGGAAGTTGAGTGCACACATTGACAACCGTTCTGTTAGATAGCTGCGTTTTGGATTTAGAAGCAGATATTTCCCTGTGCTTACTGCTGTTTCTTCCATATGCCGGTAATGGGCTGAAAACGCCTGTCTTGGGACTCTGCAGAGAAAGTCTCTGCAGACTGCTGAATCCACACACGGGTTTAACTCTGGAAGTTGAGTGCACACATTGACAACCGTTCTGTTAGATAGCTGCGTTTTGGATTTAGAAGCAGATATTTCCCTGTGCTTACTGCTGTTTCTTCCATATGCCGGTAATGGGCTGAAAACGCCTGTTTTGGGACTCTGCAGAGAAAGTCTCTGCAGACTGCTGAATCCACACACGGGTTTAACTCTGGAAGTTGAGTGCACACATTGACAACCGTTCTGTTAGATAGCTGCGTTTTGGATTTAGAAGCAGATATTTCCCTGTGCTTACTGCTGTTTCTTCCATATGCCGGTAATGGGTTGAAAACGCCTGTTTTGGGACTCTGCAGAGAAAGTGTTTGCAGACTGCTGAATCCACACTCGGGTTTAACTCTGGAAGTTGAGTGCACACATTGACAACCGTTCTGTTAGATAGCTGTGTTTTGGATTTAGAAGCAGATATTTCCCTGTGCTTACTGCTGTTTCTTCCATATGCCGGTAATGGGCTGAAAACGCCTGTTTTGGGACTCTGCAGAGAAAGTCTCTGCAGACTGCTGAATCCACACACGGGTTTAACTCTGGAAGTTGAGTGCACACATTGACAACCGTTCTGTTAGATAGCTGCGTTTTGGATTTAGAAGCAGATATTTCCCTGTGCTTACTGCTGTTTCTTCCATATGCCGGTAATGGGCTGAAAACGCCTGTTTTGGGACTCTGCAGAGAAAGTGTTTGCAGACTGCTGAATCCACACACGGGTTTAAATCCGGAAGTTGAGTGCACACATTGACAACCGTTCTGTTAGATAGCTGCGTTTTGGATTTAGAAGCAGATATTTCCCTGTGCTTACTGCTGTTTCTTCCATATGCCGGTAATGGGCTGAAAACGCCTGTTTTGGGACTCTGCAGAGAAAGTCTCTGCAGACTGCTGAATCCACACACGGGTTTAACTCTGGAAGTTGAGTGCACACATTGACAACCGTTCTGTTAGATAGCTGCGTTTTGGATTTAGAAGCAGATATTTCCCTGTGCTTACTGCTGTTTCTTCCATATGCCGGTAATGGGCTGAAAACGCCTGTTTTGGGACTCTGCAGAGAAAGTCTCTGCAGACTGCTGAATCCACACACGGGTTTAACTCTGGAAGTTGAGTGCACACATTGACAACCGTTCTGTTAGATAGCTGCGTTTTGGATTTAGAAGCAGATATTTCCCTGTGCTTACTGCTGTTTCTTCCATATGCCGGTAATGGGCTGAAAACGCCTGTTTTGGGACTCTGCATAGAAAGTCTCTGCAGACTGCTGAATCCACACACGGGTTTAACTCTGGAAGTTGAGTGCACACATTGACAACCGTTCTGTTAGATAGCTGCGTTTTGGATTTAGAAGCAGATATTTCCCTGTGCTTACTGCTGTTTCTTCCATATGCCGGTAATGGGCTGAAAACGCCTGTTTTGGGACTCTGCAGAGAAAGTGTTTGCAGACTGCTGAATCCACACACGGGTTTAACTCTGGAAGTTGAGTGCACACATTGACAACCGTTCTGTTAGATAGCTGCGTTTTGGATTTAGAAGCAGATATTTCCCTGTGCTTACTGCTGTTTCTTCCATATGCCGGTAATGGGCTGAAAACGCCTGTTATGGGACTCTGCAGAGAAAGTCTCTGCAGACTGCTGAATCCACACACGGGTTTAACTCTGGAAGTTGAGTGCACACATTGACAACCGTTCTGTTAGATAGCTGCGTTTTGGATTTAGAAGCAGATATTTCCCTGTGCTTACTGCTGTTTCTTCCATATGCCGGTAATGGGCTGAAAACGCCTGTTTTGGGACTCTGCAGAGAAAGTCTCTGCAGAATGCTGAATCCACACACGGGTTTAACTCTGGAAGTTGAGTGCACACATTGACAACCGTTCTGTTAGATAGCTGCGTTTTGGATTTAGAAGCAGATATTTCCCTGTGCTTACTGCTGTTTCTTCCATATGCCGGTAATGGGCTGAAAACGCCTGTCTTGGGACTCTGCAGAGAAAGTCTCTGCAGACTGCTGAATCCACACACGGGTTTAACTCTGGAAGTTGAGTGCACACATTGACAACCGTTCTGTTAGATAGCTGCGTTTTGGATTTAGAAGCAGATATTTCCCTGTGCTTACTGCTGTTTCTTCCGTATGCCGGTAATGGGCTGAACACGCCTGTTTTGGGACTCTGCAGAGAAAGACTCTGCAGACTGCTGAATCCACACACGGGTTTAACTCTGGAAGTTGAGTGCACACATTGACAACCGTTCTGTTAGATAGCTGCGTTTTGGATTTAGAAGCAGATATTTCCCTGTGCTTACTGCTGTTTCTTCCATATGCCGGTAATGGGCTGAAAACGCCTGTTTTGGGACTCTGCAGAGAAAGTCTCTGCAGACTGCTGAATCCACACACGGGTTTAACTCTGGAAGTTGAGTGCACACATTGACAACCGTTCTGTTAGATAGCTGCGTTTTGGATTTAGAAGCAGATATTTCCCTGTGCTTACTGCTGTTTCTTCCATATGCCGGTAATGGGCTGAAAACGCCTGTTTTGGGACTATGCAGAGAAAGTCTCTGCAGACTGCTGAATCCACACACGGGTTTAACTCTGGAAGTTGAGTGCACACATTGACAACCGTTCTGTTAGATAGCTGCGTTTTGGATTTAGAAGCAGATATTTCCCTGTGCTTACTGCTGTTTCTTCCATATGCCGGTAATGGGCTGAAAACGCCTGTCTTGGGACTCTGCAGAGAAAGTCTCTGCAGACTGCTGAATCCACACACGGGTTTAACTCTGGAAGTTGAGTGCACACATTGACAACCGTTCTGTTAGATAGCTGCGTTTTGGATTTAGAAGCAGATATTTCCCTGTGCTTACTGCTGTTTCTTCCATATGCCGGTAATGGGCTGAAAACGCCTGTTTTGGGACTCTGCAGAGAAAGTGTTTGCAGACTGCTGAATCCACACACGGGTTTAACTCTGGAAGTTGAGTGCACACATTGACAACCGTTCTGTTAGATAGCTGCGTTTTGGATTTAGAAGCAGATATTTCCCTGTGCCTACTGCCGTTTCTTCCAAATGCCGGTATTGGGCTGAAAACGCCTGTTTTCGGACTCTGCAGAGAAAGTGTTTGCAGACTGCTGAATCCACACACGGGTTTAACTCTGGAAGTTGAGTGCACTCATTGACAACCGTTCTGTTAGATAGCTGCGTTTTGGATTTAGAAGCAGATATTTCCCTGTGCTTACTGCTGTTTCTTCCATATGCCGGTAATGGGCTGAAAACGCCTGTTTTGGGACTCTGCAGAGAAAGTGTCTGCAGGCTGCTGAATCCACACACGGGTTTAACTCTGGAAGTTGAGTGCACACATTGACAACCGTTCTGTTAGATAGCTGCGTTTTGGATTTAGAAGCAGATATTTCCCTGTGCTTACTGCTGTTTCTTCCATATGCCGGTAATGGGCTGAAAACGCCTGTTTTGGGACTCTGCAGAGAAAGTGTTTGCAGACCGCTGAATCCACACACGGGTTTAACTCTGGAAGTTGAGTGCACACATTGACAACCGTTCTGTTAGATAGCTCCGTTTTGGATTTAGAAGCAGATATTTCCCTGTGCTTACTGCTGTTTCTTCCATATGCCGGTATTGGGCTGAAAACGCCTGTTTTGGGACTCTGCACAGAAAGTGTTTGCAGACTGCTGAATCCACACACGAGTTCATCTCTGGAAGGTGAATGCACGCATTGACAACCATTCAGTTACATAGCTGCCTTTTGGTTTTAGAAGAAGTTATTTCTCTTTACAGCATATACTCTCATTCACTCTGGAATATCCAAACGCAGCTCCTAAAAGAAACGGGTTTCTACGTATAATCAGATATTTCCCTTTACATCTTGTACCCCAGTACACTCTGATATATGCAAACGCAGCTCCTGGAAGAAACGTGTTTGTAACTCGCTGAATCTGAGCATATATTGAAGTCTCTTAGGTGAATGAACACGCGGCAGAGGAGTTTGAAAAAAACATTTCTTCCATGTTATAGATGCACTGTTACTGCTATTGCTTTTAGGCTGGTGTTTTCCTGGAAATGTTGGTTTTGGAATTTCCATACAAATGGTTTGTAAACTGCTGCATAAGTGGAGCAGTTTAATTCGTTAAGTTGAATGCCCTCATTCACAATCATTCTGTTAGCTAGCTCCGTTTTGGTTTTAGAAGCCTGTGTTTCTAGTTACAGCATATACTCCCATTCATTCTGGAATAGCCAAACGCAGCTCCCAGAATAGACGTGTTTCTAAGTCGCTGAATCTAAACATAGATTCAACTCCCTTAGGTGAACGAACACACAGCACAGCAGTTTGAAAGAAACGTTTTATTTGAGTTTTAGACGCAGTCTTATTGCTATTTCTTAGAGGCCGGTATTTTGCTGGGAATGTCTGTTTTAGAATCTGCACAAAAATCTTTTCTAAACTGCTGCATAGAAACAACAGTTTATCTCAATAAGCTGAATGCACACAGTGACAACCATTCTGTTAGATGGCTCCGTGTTTGTTTTAGAACCAGATATTTCACTTTAAACCTTATACTCCAGTACACTCTGGAATATGCAAATGCAGCTCCTGGAAGAAACGTGTTTCTTACTCGCTGAATCTGAACATATACTCAAGACTCTTAGTTGAATGAACACAGAGCAGAGCATTTTGAAGAAAACGTTTCTTCTATGTTATAGATGCAGTCTTACTGCTACTTCTTTTAGGCTGGTGTTTTGCTGCAAATGTTGATTTTAGAATTTGCATATAAAGGGTTTCTAAACTGCTGCCTAAGAAGAGCAGATTAACCCTTTAAGTTGAATGCACACATTCACAACCATTCTGTTAGATAGCTCCGTTTTGGTTTTAGAAACAGATATTTCTCTTTACAGCATTTACTCCCATACACTCTGGAATATCGAAATGCAGCTCCTAGAATAAACGTGTTTCAAACTCGCTGAATCCAAACATAGATTCAACGACCTTTGGTGAACGAACACACTGCAGAGCAGTTTGAAAGAAACGTTCCCTCTGAGTTTTAGACGCAGTCTTACTGCTATTTCTTATAGGCCGGTATTTTGCTGGAAATGTCTATTTGAGAATCTACACAGAAATGTTTTCTAAACTGCTGCATACAAACAGCAGTTTAGCTCAGTAAGTTGAATGCACACATTGACAACCATTCCATTAGATCATCCGTTTTTCTTTTGGAACGAGACATTTGTCTTTACATCTTATACTCCAGTATACTCTGGAATAGGCAAACACAGCTCCTGGAAGAAACGTGTTGCTAATTAGCTGAATCTGAACATATATTCAAGTCTCTTATATGAATGAACACACAGCAGAGCAGTTTGAAAACAGTTTCGTCCATGTTAAAGATGCAGTCTTACTGCTATTTCCTTTAGGCTGGTGTTTTGCTGGAAAGGCCTGTATGAGAATTTGCATATAAAGGGTTTCTAAAGTGCTGCATGAGAAGAGCAGTTTACCTCTTTAAGCCAAAGGCACACATTCACAACCACTCTGCTAGATAGATCCATTTTGGTTTTAGAAACAGATATTTCTCTTTACAGCATATACTCCCATTCATTCCGGAATATCCAAAGACAGCTCCTAGAATAAACGTGTTTCTATCTCGCTGAATCTAAACATAGATTAAACTCCCTTAGGTCAAAGAACACACGGCCGAGCAGGTTGAAAGAAACGTCTCTTCTGAGATTTAGACGCAGTCTTAATGCTCTTTCTTATATATGCCGGTACCGGGCCGGAAAGGCCTGTTTTCAGACTCTGCACAGAAAGTGTTTGCAGACTGCTGAATCCACACACGGGTTTAACTCTGGAAGTTGAGTGCACACATTGACAACCGTTCTGTTAGATAGCTGCGTTTTGGATTTAGAAGCAGATATTTCCCTGTGCTTACTGCTGTTTCTTCCATATGCCGGTAATGGGCTGAAAACGCCTGTTTTGGGACTCTGCAGAGAAAGTCTCTGCAGACTGCTGAATCCACACACGGGTTTAACTCTGGAAGTTGAGTGCACACATTGACAACCGTTCTGTTAGATAGCTGCGTTTTGGATTTAGAAGCAGATATTTCCCTGTGCTTACTGCTGTTTCTTCCATATGCCGGTAATGGGCTGAAAACGCCTGTTTTGGGACTCTGCAGAGAAAGTGTTTGCAGACTGCTGAATCCACACACGGGTTTAACTCTGGAAGTTGAGTGCACACATTGACAACCGTTCTGTTAGATAGCTGCGTTTTGGATTTAGAAGCAGATATTTCCCTGTGCTTACTGCTGTTTCTTCCATATGCCGGTAATGGGCTGAAAACGCCTGTTTTGGGACTCTGCAGAGAAAGTCTCTGCAGACTGCTGAATCCACACACGGGTTTAACTCTGGAAGTTGAGTGCACACATTGACAACCGTTCTGTTAGATAGCTGCGTTTTGGATTTAGAAGCAGATATTTCCCTGTGCTTACTGCTGTTTCTTCCATATGCCGGTAATGGGCTGAAAACGCCTGTTTTGGGACTCTGCAGAGAAAGTGTTTGCAGACTGCTGAATCCACACACGGGTTTAACTCTGGAAGTTGAGTGCACACATTGACAACCGTTCTGTTAGATAGCTGCGTTTTGGATTTAGAAGCAGATATTTCCCTGTGCTTACTGCTGTTTCTTCCCTATGCCGGTAATGGGCTGAAAACGCCTGTTTTGGGACTCTGCAGAGAAAGTGTCTGCAGGCTGCTGAATCCACACACGGGTTTAACTCTGGAAGTTGAGTGCACACATTGACAACCGTTCTGTTAGATAGCTGCGTTTTGGATTTAGAAGCAGATATTTCCCTGTGCTTACTGCTGTTTCTTCCATATGCCGGTAATGGGCTGAAAACGCCTGTTTTGGGACTCTGCAGAGAAAGTGTTTGCAGACTGCTGAATCCACACACGGGTTTAACTCTGGAAGTTGAGTGCACACATTGACAACCGTTCTGTTAGATAGCTGCGTTTTGGATTTAGAAGCAGATATTTCCCTGTGCTTACTGCTGTTTCTTCCATATGCCGGTATTGGGCTGAAAACGCCTGTTTTGGGACTCTGCACAGAAAGTGTTTGCAGACTGCTGAATCCACACACGAGTTCATCTCTGGAAGGTGAATGCACGCATTGACAACCATTCAGTTACATAGCTGCCTTTTGGTTTTAGAAGAAGTTATTTCTCTTTACAGCATATACTCTCATTCACTCTGGAATATCCAAACGCAGCTCCTAAAAGAAACGGGTTTCTACGTATAATCAGATATTTCCCTTTACATCTTGTACCCCAGTACACTCTGATATATGCAAACGCAGCTCCTGGAAGAAACGTGTTTGTAACTCGCTGAATCTGAGCATATATTGAAGTCTCTTAGGTGAATGAACACGCGGCAGAGGAGTTTGAAAAAAACATTTCTTCCATGTTATAGATGCACTGTTACTGCTATTGCTTTTAGGCTGGTGTTTTCCTGGAAATGTTGGTTTTAGAATTTCCATACAAATGGTTTGTAAACTGCTGCATAAGTGGAGCAGTTTAATTCGTTAAGTTGAATGCCCTCATTCACAATCATTCTGTTAGCTAGCTCCGTTTTGGTTTTAGAAGCCTGTGTTTCTAGTTACAGCATATACTCCCATTCATTCTGGAATAGCCAAACGCAGCTCCCAGAATAGACGTGTTTCTAAGTCGCTGAATCTAAACATAGATTCAACTCCCTTAGGTGAACGAACACACAGCACAGCAGTTTGAAAGAAACGTTTTATTTGAGTTTTAGACGCAGTCTTATTGCTATTTCTTAGAGGCCGGTATTTTGCTGGGAATGTCTGTTTTAGAATCTGCACAAAAATCTTTTCTAAACTGCTGCATAGAAACAACAGTTTATCTCAATAAGCTGAATGCACACAGTGACAACCATTCTGTTAGATGGCTCCGTGTTTGTTTTAGAACCAGATATTTCACTTTAAACCTTATACTCCAGTACACTCTGGAATATGCAAATGCAGCTCCTGGAAGAAACGTGTTTCTTACTCGCTGAATCTGAACATATACTCAAGACTCTTAGTTGAATGAACACAGAGCAGAGCATTTTGAAGAAAACGTTTCTTCTATGTTATAGATGCAGTCTTACTGCTACTTCTTTTAGGCTGGTGTTTTGCTGCAAATGTTGATTTTAGAATTTGCATATAAAGGGTTTCTAAACTGCTGCCTAAGAAGAGCAGATTAACCCTTTAAGTTGAATGCACACATTCACAACCATTCTGTTAGATAGCTCCGTTTTGGTTTTAGAAACAGATATTTCTCTTTACAGCATTTACTCCCATACACTCTGGAATATCGAAATGCAGCTCCTAGAATAAACGTGTTTCAAACTCGCTGAATCCAAACATAGATTCAACGACCTTTGGTGAACGAACACACTGCAGAGCAGTTTGAAAGAAACGTTCCCTCTGAGTTTTAGACGCAGTCTTACTGCTATTTCTTATAGGCCGGTATTTTGCTGGAAATGTCTATTTGAGAATCTACACAGAAATGTTTTCTAAACTGCTGCATACAAACAGCAGTTTAGCTCAGTAAGTTGAATGCACACATTGACAACCATTCCATTAGATCATCCGTTTTTCTTTTGGAACGAGACATTTGTCTTTACATCTTATACTCCAGTATACTCTGGAATAGGCAAACACAGCTCCTGGAAGAAACGTGTTGCTAATTAGCTGAATCTGAACATATATTCAAGTCTCTTATATGAATGAACACACAGCAGAGCAGTTTGAAAACAGTTTCGTCCATGTTAAAGATGCAGTCTTACTGCTATTTCCTTTAGGCTGGTGTTTTGCGGGAAAGGCCTGTATGAGAATTTGCATATAAAGGGTTTCTAAAGTGCTGCATGAGAAGAGCAGTTTACCTCTTTAAGCCAAAGGCACACATTCACAACCACTCTGCTAGATAGATCCATTTTGGTTTTAGAAACAGATATTTCTCTTTACAGCATATACTCCCATTCATTCCGGAATATCCAAAGACAGCTCCTAGAATAAACGTGTTTCTATCTCGCTGAATCTAAACATAGATTAAACTCCCTTAGGTCAAAGAACACACGGCCGAGCAGGTTGAAAGAAACGTTTCTTCTGAGTTTTAGACGCAGTCTTAATGCTCTTTCTTATATATGCCGGTACCGGGCCGGAAAGGCCTGTTTTCAGACTCTGCAGAGAAAGTGTCTGCAGACTGCTGAATCCACACACGGGTTTAACTCTGGAAGTTGAGTGCACACATTGACAACCGTTCTGTTAGATAGCTGCGTTTTGGATTTAGAAGCAGATATTTCCCTGTGCTTACTGCTGTTTCTTCCATATGCCGGTAATGGGCTGAAAACGCCTGTCTTGGGACTCTGCAGAGAAAGTCTCTGCAGACTGCTGAATCCACACACGGGTTTAACTCTGGAAGTTGAGTGCACACATTGACAACCGTTCTGTTAGATAGCTGCGTTTTGGATTTAGAAGCAGATATTTCCCTGTGCTTACTGCTGTTTCTTCCATATGCCGGTAATGGGCTGAAAACGCCTGTTTTGGGACTCTGCAGAGAAAGTCTCTGCAGACTGCTGAATCCACACACGGGTTTAACTCTGGAAGTTGAGTGCACACATTGACAACCGTTCTGTTAGATAGCTGCGTTTTGGATTTAGAAGCAGATATTTCCCTGTGCTTACTGCTGTTTCTTCCATATGCCGGTAATGGGTTGAAAACGCCTGTTTTGGGACTCTGCAGAGAAAGTGTTTGCAGACTGCTGAATCCACACTCGGGTTTAACTCTGGAAGTTGAGTGCACACATTGACAACCGTTCTGTTAGATAGCTGTGTTTTGGATTTAGAAGCAGATATTTCCCTGTGCTTACTGCTGTTTCTTCCATATGCCGGTAATGGGCTGAAAACGCCTGTTTTGGGACTCTGCAGAGAAAGTCTCTGCAGACTGCTGAATCCACACACGGGTTTAACTCTGGAAGTTGAGTGCACACATTGACAACCGTTCTGTTAGATAGCTGCGTTTTGGATTTAGAAGCAGATATTTCCCTGTGCTTACTGCTGTTTCTTCCATATGCCGGTAATGGGCTGAAAACGCCTGTTTTGGGACTCTGCAGAGAAAGTGTTTGCAGACTGCTGAATCCACACACGGGTTTAAATCCGGAAGTTGAGTGCACACATTGACAACCGTTCTGTTAGATAGCTGCGTTTTGGATTTAGAAGCAGATATTTCCCTGTGCTTACTGCTGTTTCTTCCATATGCCGGTAATGGGCTGAAAACGCCTGTTTTGGGACTCTGCAGAGAAAGTCTCTGCAGACTGCTGAATCCACACACGGGTTTAACTCTGGAAGTTGAGTGCACACATTGACAACCGTTCTGTTAGATAGCTGCGTTTTGGATTTAGAAGCAGATATTTCCCTGTGCTTACTGCTGTTTCTTCCATATGCCGGTAATGGGCTGAAAACGCCTGTTTTGGGACTCTGCAGAGAAAGTCTCTGCAGACTGCTGAATCCACACACGGGTTTAACTCTGGAAGTTGAGTGCACACATTGACAACCGTTCTGTTAGATAGCTGCGTTTTGGATTTAGAAGCAGATATTTCCCTGTGCTTACTGCTGTTTCTTCCATATGCCGGTAATGGGCTGAAAACGCCTGTTTTGGGACTCTGCATAGAAAGTCTCTGCAGACTGCTGAATCCACACACGGGTTTAACTCTGGAAGTTGAGTGCACACATTGACAACCGTTCTGTTAGATAGCTGCGTTTTGGATTTAGAAGCAGATATTTCCCTGTGCTTACTGCTGTTTCTTCCATATGCCGGTAATGGGCTGAAAACGCCTGTTTTGGGACTCTGCAGAGAAAGTGTTTGCAGACTGCTGAATCCACACACGGGTTTAACTCTGGAAGTTGAGTGCACACATTGACAACCGTTCTGTTAGATAGCTGTGTTTTGGATTTAGAAGCAGATATTTCCCTGTGCTTACTGCTGTTTCTTCCATATGCCGGTAATGGGCTGAAAACGCCTGTTATGGGACTCTGCAGAGAAAGTCTCTGCAGACTGCTGAATCCACACACGGGTTTAACTCTGGAAGTTGAGTGCACACATTGACAACCGTTCTGTTAGATAGCTGCGTTTTGGATTTAGAAGCAGATATTTCCCTGTGCTTACTGCTGTTTCTTCCATATGCCGGTAATGGGCTGAAAACGCCTGTTTTGGGACTCTGCAGAGAAAGTCTCTGCAGAATGCTGAATCCACACACGGGTTTAACTCTGGAAGTTGAGTGCACACATTGACAACCGTTCTGTTAGATAGCCGCGTTTTGGATTTAGAAGCAGATATTTCCCTGTGCTTACTGCTGTTTCTTCCATATGCCGGTAATGGGCTGAAAACGCCTGTCTTGGGACTCTGCAGAGAAAGTGTTTGCAGACTGCTGAATCCACACACGGGTTTAACTCTGGAAGTTGAGTGCACACATTGACAACCGTTCTGTTAGATAGCTGCGTTTTGGATTTAGAAGCAGATATTTCCCTGTGCTTACTGCTGTTTCTTCCGTATGCCGGTAATGGGCTGAACACGCCTGTTTTGGGACTCTGCAGAGAAAGACTCTGCAGACTGCTGAATCCACACACGGGTTTAACTCTGGAAGTTGAGTGCACACATTGACAACCGTTCTGTTAGATAGCTGCGTTTTGGATTTAGAAGCAGATATTTCCCTGTGCTTACTGCTGTTTCTTCCATATGCCGGTAATGGGCTGAAAACGCCTGTTTTGGGACTCTGCAGAGAAAGTCTCTGCAGACTGCTGAATCCACACACGGGTTTAACTCTGGAAGTTGAGTGCACACATTGACAACCGTTCTGTTAGATAGCTGCGTTTTGGATTTAGAAGCAGATATTTCCCTGTGCTTACTGCTGTTTCTTCCATATGCCGGTAATGGGCTGAAAACGCCTGTTTTGGGACTATGCAGAGAAAGTCTCTGCAGACTGCTGAATCCACACACGGGTTTAACTCTGGAAGTTGAGTGCACACATTGACAACCGTTCTGTTAGATAGCTGCGTTTTGGATTTAGAAGCAGATATTTCCCTGTGCTTACTGCTGTTTCTTCCATATGCCGGTAATGGGCTGAAAACGCCTGTCTTGGGACTCTGCAGAGAAAGTCTCTGCAGACTGCTGAATCCACACACGGGTTTAACTCTGGAAGTTGAGTGCACACATTGACAACCGTTCTGTTAGATAGCTGCGTTTTGGATTTAGAAGCAGATATTTCCCTGTGCTTACTGCTGTTTCTTCCATATGCCGGTAATGGGCTGAAAACGCCTGTTTTGGGACTCTGCAGAGAAAGTGTTTGCAGACTGCTGAATCCACACACGGGTTTAACTCTGGAAGTTGAGTGCACACATTGACAACCGTTCTGTTAGATAGCTGCGTTTTGGATTTAGAAGCAGATATTTCCCTGTGCCTACTGCCGTTTCTTCCAAATGCCGGTATTGGGCTGAAAACGCCTGTTTTCGGACTCTGCAGAGAAAGTGTTTGCAGACTGCTGAATCCACACACGGGTTTAACTCTGGAAGTTGAGTGCACTCATTGACAACCGTTCTGTTAGATAGCTGCGTTTTGGATTTAGAAGCAGATATTTCCCTGTGCTTACTGCTGTTTCTTCCATATGCCGGTAATGGGCTGAAAACGCCTGTTTTGGGACTCTGCAGAGAAAGTGTCTGCAGGCCGCTGAATCCACACACGGGTTTAACTCTGGAAGTTGAGTGCACACATTGACAACCGTTCTGTTAGATAGCTGCGTTTTGGATTTAGAAGCAGATATTTCCCTGTGCTTACTGCTGTTTCTTCCATATGCCGGTAATGGGCTGAAAACGCCTGTTTTGGGACTCTGCAGAGAAAGTGTTTGCAGACCGCTGAATCCACACACGGGTTTAACTCTGGAAGTTGAGTGCACACATTGACAACCGTTCTGTTAGATAGCTCCGTTTTGGATTTAGAAGCAGATATTTCCCTGTGCTTACTGCTGTTTCTTCCATATGCCGGTATTGGGCTGAAAACGCCTGTTTTGGGACTCTGCACAGAAAGTGTTTGCAGACTGCTGAATCCACACACGAGTTCATCTCTGGAAGGTGAATGCACGCATTGACAACCATTCAGTTACATAGCTGCCTTTTGGTTTTAGAAGAAGTTATTTCTCTTTACAGCATATACTCTCATTCACTCTGGAATATCCAAACGCAGCTCCTAAAAGAAACGGGTTTCTACGTATAATCAGATATTTCCCTTTACATCTTGTACCCCAGTACACTCTGATATATGCAAACGCAGCTCCTGGAAGAAACGTGTTTGTAACTCGCTGAATCTGAGCATATATTGAAGTCTCTTAGGTGAATGAACACGCGGCAGAGGAGTTTGAAAAAAACATTTCTTCCATGTTATAGATGCACTGTTACTGCTATTGCTTTTAGGCTGGTGTTTTCCTGGAAATGTTGGTTTTGGAATTTCCATACAAATGGTTTGTAAACTGCTGCATAAGTGGAGCAGTTTAATTCGTTAAGTTGAATGCCCTCATTCACAATCATTCTGTTAGCTAGCTCCGTTTTGGTTTTAGAAGCCTGTGTTTCTAGTTACAGCATATACTCCCATTCATTCTGGAATAGCCAAACGCAGCTCCCAGAATAGACGTGTTTCTAAGTCGCTGAATCTAAACATAGATTCAACTCCCTTAGGTGAACGAACACACAGCACAGCAGTTTGAAAGAAACGTTTTATTTGAGTTTTAGACGCAGTCTTATTGCTATTTCTTAGAGGCCGGTATTTTGCTGGGAATGTCTGTTTTAGAATCTGCACAAAAATCTTTTCTAAACTGCTGCATAGAAACAACAGTTTATCTCAATAAGCTGAATGCACACAGTGACAACCATTCTGTTAGATGGCTCCGTGTTTGTTTTAGAACCAGATATTTCACTTTAAACCTTATACTCCAGTACACTCTGGAATATGCAAATGCAGCTCCTGGAAGAAACGTGTTTCTTACTCGCTGAATCTGAACATATACTCAAGACTCTTAGTTGAATGAACACAGAGCAGAGCATTTTGAAGAAAACGTTTCTTCTATGTTATAGATGCAGTCTTACTGCTACTTCTTTTAGGCTGGTGTTTTGCTGCAAATGTTGATTTTAGAATTTGCATATAAAGGGTTTCTAAACTGCTGCCTAAGAAGAGCAGATTAACCCTTTAAGTTGAATGCACACATTCACAACCATTCTGTTAGATAGCTCCGTTTTGGTTTTAGAAACAGATATTTCTCTTTACAGCATTTACTCCCATACACTCTGGAATATCGAAATGCAGCTCCTAGAATAAACGTGTTTCAAACTCGCTGAATCCAAACATAGATTCAACGACCTTTGGTGAACGAACACACTGCAGAGCAGTTTGAAAGAAACGTTCCCTCTGAGTTTTAGACGCAGTCTTACTGCTATTTCTTATAGGCCGGTATTTTGCTGGAAATGTCTATTTGAGAATCTACACAGAAATGTTTTCTAAACTGCTGCATACAAACAGCAGTTTAGCTCAGTAAGTTGAATGCACACATTGACAACCATTCCATTAGATCATCCGTTTTTCTTTTGGAACGAGACATTTGTCTTTACATCTTATACTCCAGTATACTCTGGAATAGGCAAACACAGCTCCTGGAAGAAACGTGTTGCTAATTAGCTGAATCTGAACATATATTCAAGTCTCTTATATGAATGAACACACAGCAGAGCAGTTTGAAAACAGTTTCGTCCATGTTAAAGATGCAGTCTTACTGCTATTTCCTTTAGGCTGGTGTTTTGCTGGAAAGGCCTGTATGAGAATTTGCATATAAAGGGTTTCTAAAGTGCTGCATGAGAAGAGCAGTTTACCTCTTTAAGCCAAAGGCACACATTCACAACCACTCTGCTAGATAGATCCATTTTGGTTTTAGAAACAGATATTTCTCTTTACAGCATATACTCCCATTCATTCCGGAATATCCAAAGACAGCTCCTAGAATAAACGTGTTTCTATCTCGCTGAATCTAAACATAGATTAAACTCCCTTAGGTCAAAGAACACACGGCCGAGCAGGTTGAAAGAAACGTCTCTTCTGAGATTTAGACGCAGTCTTAATGCTCTTTCTTATATATGCCGGTACCGGGCCGGAAAGGCCTGTTTTCAGACTCTGCACAGAAAGTGTTTGCAGACTGCTGAATCCACACACGGGTTTAACTCTGGAAGTTGAGTGCACACATTGACAACCGTTCTGTTAGATAGCTGCGTTTTGGATTTAGAAGCAGATATTTCCCTGTGCTTACTGCTGTTTCTTCCATATGCCGGTAATGGGCTGAAAACGCCTGTTTTGGGACTCTGCAGAGAAAGTCTCTGCAGACTGCTGAATCCACACACGGGTTTAACTCTGGAAGTTGAGTGCACACATTGACAACCGTTCTGTTAGATAGCTGCGTTTTCGATTTAGAAGCAGATATTTCCCTGTGCTTACTGCTGTTTCTTCCATATGCCGGTAATGGGCTGAAAACGCCTGTTTTGGGACTCTGCAGAGAAAGTGTTTGCAGACTGCTGAATCCACACACGGGTTTAACTCTGGAAGTTGAGTGCACACATTGACAACCGTTCTGTTAGATAGCTGCGTTTTGGATTTAGAAGCAGATATTTCCCTGTGCTTACTGCTGTTTCTTCCATATGCCGGTAATGGGCTGAAAACGCCTGTTTTGGGACTCTGCAGAGAAAGTCTCTGCAGACTGCTGAATCCACACACGGGTTTAACTCTGGAAGTTGAGTGCACACATTGACAACCGTTCTGTTAGATAGCTGCGTTTTGGATTTAGAAGCAGATATTTCCCTGTGCTTACTGCTGTTTCTTCCATATGCCGGTAATGGGCTGAAAACGCCTGTTTTGGGACTCTGCAGAGAAAGTGTTTGCAGACTGCTGAATCCACACACGGGTTTAACTCTGGAAGTTGAGTGCACACATTGACAACCGTTCTGTTAGATAGCTGCGTTTTGGATTTAGAAGCAGATATTTCCCTGTGCTTACTGCTGTTTCTTCCCTATGCCGGTAATGGGCTGAAAACGCCTGTTTTGGGACTCTGCAGAGAAAGTGTCTGCAGGCTGCTGAATCCACACACGGGTTTAACTCTGGAAGTTGAGTGCACACATTGACAACCGTTCTGTTAGATAGCTGCGTTTTGGATTTAGAAGCAGATATTTCCCTGTGCTTACTGCTGTTTCTTCCATATGCCGGTAATGGGCTGAAAACGCCTGTTTTGGGACTCTGCAGAGAAAGTGTTTGCAGACTGCTGAATCCACACACGGGTTTAACTCTGGAAGTTGAGTGCACACATTGACAACCGTTCTGTTAGATAGCTGCGTTTTGGATTTAGAAGCAGATATTTCCCTGTGCTTACTGCTGTTTCTTCCATATGCCGGTATTGGGCTGAAAACGCCTGTTTTGGGACTCTGCACAGAAAGTGTTTGCAGACTGCTGAATCCACACACGAGTTCATCTCTGGAAGGTGAATGCACGCATTGACAACCATTCAGTTACATAGCTGCCTTTTGGTTTTAGAAGAAGTTATTTCTCTTTACAGCATATACTCTCATTCACTCTGGAATATCCAAACGCAGCTCCTAAAAGAAACGGGTTTCTACGTATAATCAGATATTTCCCTTTACATCTTGTACCCCAGTACACTCTGATATATGCAAACGCAGCTCCTGGAAGAAACGTGTTTGTAACTCGCTGAATCTGAGCATATATTGAAGTCTCTTAGGTGAATGAACACGCGGCAGAGGAGTTTGAAAAAAACATTTCTTCCATGTTATAGATGCACTGTTACTGCTATTGCTTTTAGGCTGGTGTTTTCCTGGAAATGTTGGTTTTAGAATTTCCATACAAATGGTTTGTAAACTGCTGCATAAGTGGAGCAGTTTAATTCGTTAAGTTGAATGCCCTCATTCACAATCATTCTGTTAGCTAGCTCCGTTTTGGTTTTAGAAGCCTGTGTTTCTAGTTACAGCATATACTCCCATTCATTCTGGAATAGCCAAACGCAGCTCCCAGAATAGACGTGTTTCTAAGTCGCTGAATCTAAACATAGATTCAACTCCCTTAGGTGAACGAACACACAGCACAGCAGTTTGAAAGAAACGTTTTATTTGAGTTTTAGACGCAGTCTTATTGCTATTTCTTAGAGGCCGGTATTTTGCTGGGAATGTCTGTTTTAGAATCTGCACAAAAATCTTTTCTAAACTGCTGCATAGAAACAACAGTTTATCTCAATAAGCTGAATGCACACAGTGACAACCATTCTGTTAGATGGCTCCGTGTTTGTTTTAGAACCAGATATTTCACTTTAAACCTTATACTCCAGTACACTCTGGAATATGCAAATGCAGCTCCTGGAAGAAACGTGTTTCTTACTCGCTGAATCTGAACATATACTCAAGACTCTTAGTTGAATGAACACAGAGCAGAGCATTTTGAAGAAAACGTTTCTTCTATGTTATAGATGCAGTCTTACTGCTACTTCTTTTAGGCTGGTGTTTTGCTGCAAATGTTGATTTTAGAATTTGCATATAAAGGGTTTCTAAACTGCTGCCTAAGAAGAGCAGATTAACCCTTTAAGTTGAATGCACACATTCACAACCATTCTGTTAGATAGCTCCGTTTTGGTTTTAGAAACAGATATTTCTCTTTACAGCATTTACTCCCATACACTCTGGAATATCGAAATGCAGCTCCTAGAATAAACGTGTTTCAAACTCGCTGAATCCAAACATAGATTCAACGACCTTTGGTGAACGAACACACTGCAGAGCAGTTTGAAAGAAACGTTCCCTCTGAGTTTTAGACGCAGTCTTACTGCTATTTCTTATAGGCCGGTATTTTGCTGGAAATGTCTATTTGAGAATCTACACAGAAATGTTTTCTAAACTGCTGCATACAAACAGCAGTTTAGCTCAGTAAGTTGAATGCACACATTGACAACCATTCCATTAGATCATCCGTTTTTCTTTTGGAACGAGACATTTGTCTTTACATCTTATACTCCAGTATACTCTGGAATAGGCAAACACAGCTCCTGGAAGAAACGTGTTGCTAATTAGCTGAATCTGAACATATATTCAAGTCTCTTATATGAATGAACACACAGCAGAGCAGTTTGAAAACAGTTTCGTCCATGTTAAAGATGCAGTCTTACTGCTATTTCCTTTAGGCTGGTGTTTTGCTGGAAAGGCCTGTATGAGAATTTGCATATAAAGGGTTTCTAAAGTGCTGCATGAGAAGAGCAGTTTACCTCTTTAAGCCAAAGGCACACATTCACAACCACTCTGCTAGATAGATCCATTTTGGTTTTAGAAACAGATATTTCTCTTTACAGCATATACTCCCATTCATTCCGGAATATCCAAAGACAGCTCCTAGAATAAACGTGTTTCTATCTCGCTGAATCTAAACATAGATTAAACTCCCTTAGGTCAAAGAACACACGGCCGAGCAGGTTGAAAGAAACGTTTCTTCTGAGTTTTAGACGCAGTCTTAATGCTCTTTCTTATATATGCCGGTACCGGGCCGGAAAGGCCTGTTTTCAGACTCTGCAGAGAAAGTGTCTGCAGACTGCTGAATCCACACACGGGTTTAACTCTGGAAGTTGAGTGCACACATTGACAACCGTTCTGTTAGATAGCTGCGTTTTGGATTTAGAAGCAGATATTTCCCTGTGCTTACTGCTGTTTCTTCCATATGCCGGTAATGGGCTGAAAACGCCTGTTTTGGGACTCTGCAGAGAAAGTCTCTGCAGACTGCTGAATCCACACGGGTTTAACTCTGGAAGTTGAGTGCACACATTGACAACCGTTCTGTTAGATAGCTGCGTTTTGGATTTAGAAGCAGATATTTCCCTGTGCTTACTGCTGTTTCTTCCATATGCCGGTAATGGGTTGAAAACGCCTGTTTTGGGACTCTGCAGAGAAAGTGTTTGCAGACTGCTGAATCCACACACGGGTTTAACTCTGGAAGTTGAGTGCACACATTGACAACCGTTCTGTTAGATAGCTGCGTTTTGGATTTAGAAGCAGATATTTCCTTGTGCTTACTGCTGTTTCTTCCATATGCCGGTAATGGGCTGAAAACGCCTGTTTTGGGACTCTGCAGAGAAAGTCTCTGCAGACTGCTGAATCCACACACGGGTTTAACTCTGGAAGTTGAGTGCACATATTGACAACCGTTCTGTTAGATAGCTGCGTTTTGGATTTAGAAGCAGATATTTCCCTGTGCTTACTGCTGTTTCTTCCATATGCCGGTAATGGGCTGAAAACGCCTGTTTTGGGACTCTGCAGAGAAAGTGTTTGCAGACTGCTGAATCCACACACGGGTTTAACTCTGGAAGTTGAGTGCACACATTGACAACCGTTCTGTTAGATAGCTGCGTTTTGGATTTAGAAGCAGATATTTCCCTGTGCTTACTGCTGTTTCTTCCATATGCCGGTAATGGGCTGAAAACGCCTGTTTTGGGACTCTGCAGAGAAAGTCTCTGCAGACTGCTGAATCCACACACGGGTTTAACTCTGGAAGTTGAGTGCACACATTGACAACCGTTCTGTTAGATAGCTGCGTTTTGGATTTAGAAGCAGATATTTCCCTGTGCTTACTGCTGTTTCTTCCATATGCCGGTAATGGGCTGAAAACGCCTGTCTTGGGACTCTGCAGAGAAAGTCTCTGCAGACTGCTGAATCCACACACGGGTTTAACTCTGGAAGTTGAGTGCACACATTGACAACCGTTCTGTTAGATAGCTGCGTTTTGGATTTAGAAGCAGATATTTCCCTGTGCTTACTGCTGTTTCTTCCATATGCCGGTAATGGGCTGAAAACGCCTGTTTTGGGACTCTGCAGAGAAAGTCTCTGCAGACTGCTGAATCCACACACGGGTTTAACTCTGGAAGTTGAGTGCACACATTGACAACCGTTCTGTTAGATAGCTGCGTTTTGGATTTAGAAGCAGATATTTCCCTGTGCTTACTGCTGTTTCTTCCATAAGCCGGTAATGGGCTGAAAACGCCTCTTTTGGGACTCTGCAGAGAAAGTCTCTGCAGACTGCTGAATCCACACACGGGTTTATCTCTGCAAGTTGAGTGCACACATTGACAACCGTTCTGTTAGATAGCTGCGTTTTGGATTTAGAAGCAGATAATTCCCTGTGCTTACTGCTGTTTCTTCCATATGCCGGTAATGGGCTGAAAACGCCTGTTTTGGGACTCTGCAGAGAAAGTCTCTGCAGACTGCTGAATCCACACACGGGTTTAACTCTGGAAGTTGAGTGCACACATTGACAACCGTTCTGTTAGATAGCTGCGTTTTGGATTTAGAAGCAGATATTTCCCTGTGCTTACTGCTGTTTCTTCCATATGCCGGTAATGGGCTGAAAACGCCTGTCTTGGGACTCTGCAGAGAAAGTCTCTGCAGACTGCTGAATCCACACACGGGTTTAACTCTGGAAGTTGAGTGCACACATTGACAACCGTTCTGTTAGATAGCTGCGTTTTGGATTTAGAAGCAGATATTTCCCTGTGCTTACTGCTGTTTCTTCCATATGCCGGTAATGGGCTGAAAACGCCTGTTTTGGGACTCTGCAGAGAAAGTCTCTGCAGACTGCTGAATCCACACACGGGTTTAACTCTGGAAGTTGAGTGCACACATTGACAACCGTTCTGTTAGATAGCTGCGTTTTGGATTTAGAAGCAGATATTTCCCTGTGCTTACTGCTGTTTCTTCCATATGCCGGTAATGGGCTGAAAACGCCTGTTTTGGGACTCTGCAGAGAAAGTCTCTGCAGACTGCTGAATCCACACACGGGTTTAACTCTGGAAGTTGAGTGCACACATTGACAACCGTTCTGTTAGATAGCTGCGTTTTGGATTTAGAAGCAGATATTTCCCTGTGCTTACTGCTGTTTCTTCCATATGCCGGTAATGGGCTGAAAACGCCTGTTTTGGGACTCTGCAGAGAAAGTCTCTGCAGACTGCTGAATCCACACACGGGTTTAACTCTGGATGTTGAGTGCACACATTGACAACCGTTCTGTTAGATAGCTGCGTTTTGGATTTAGAAGCAGATATTTCCCTGTGCTTACTGCTGTTTCTTCCATATGCCGGTAATGGGCTGAAAACGCCTGTCTTGGGACTCTGCAGAGAAAGTCTCTGCAGACTGCTGAATCCACACACGGGTTTAACTCTGGAAGTTGAGTGCACACATTGACAACCGTTCTGTTAGATAGCTGCGTTTTGGATTTAGAAGCAGATATTTCCCTGTGCTTACTGCTGTTTCTTCCATATGCCGGTAATGGGCTGAAAACGCCTGTTTTGGGACTCTGCAGAGAAAGTCTCTGCAGACTGCTGAATCCACACACGGGTTTAACTCTGGAAGTTGAGTGCACACATTGACAACCGTTCTGTTAGATAGCTGCGTTTTGGATTTAGAAGCAGATATTTCCCTGTGCTTACTGCTGTTTCTTCCATATGCCGGTAATGGGCTGAAAACGCCTGTTTTGGGACTCTGCAGAGAAAGTCTCTGCAGACTGCTGAATCCACACACGGGTTTAACTCTGGAAGTTGAGTGCACACATTGACAACCGTTCTGTTAGATAGCTGCGTTTTGGATTTAGAAGCAGATATTTCCCTGTGCTTACTGCTGTTTCTTCCATATGCCGGTAATGGGCTGAAAACGCCTGTCTTGGGACTCTGCAGAGAAAGTCTCTGCAGACTGCTGAATCCACACACGGGTTTAACTCTGGAAGTTGAGTGCACACATTGACAACCGTTCTGTTAGATAGCTGCGTTTTGGATTTAGAAGCAGATATTTCCCTGTGCTTACTGCTGTTTCTTCCATATGCCGGTAATGGGCTGAAAACGCCTGTTTTGGGACTCTGCAGAGAAAGTCTCTGCAGACTGCTGAATCCACACACGGGTTTAACTCTGGAAGTTGAGTGCACACATTGACAACCGTTCTGTTAGATAGCTGCGTTTTGGATTTAGAAGCAGATATTTCCCTGTGCTTACTGCTGTTTCTTCCATATGCCGGTAATGGGCTGAAAACGCCTGTTTTGGGACTCTGCAGAGAAAGTGTTTGCAGACTGCTGAATCCACACACGGGTTTAACTCTGGAAGTTGAGTGCACACATTGACAACCGTTCTGTTAGATAGCTGCGTTTTGGATTTAGAAGCAGATATTTCCCTGTGCTTACTGCTGTTTCTTCCATATGCCGGTAATGGGCTGAAAACGCCTGTTTTGGGACTCTGCAGAGAAAGTCTCTGCAGACTGCTGAATCCACACACGGGTTTAACTCTGGAAGTTGAGTGCACACATTGACAACCGTTCTGTTAGATAGCTGCGTTTTGGATTTAGAAGCAGATATTTCCCTGTGCTTACTGCTGTTTCTTCCATATGCCGGTAATGGGCTGAAAACGCCTGTTTTGGGACTCTGCAGAGAAAGTCTCTGCAGACTGCTGAATCCACACACGGGTTTAACTCTGGAAGTTGAGTGCACACATTGACAACCGTTCTGTTAGATAGCTGCGTTTTGGATTTAGAAGCAGATATTTCCCTGTGCTTACTGCTGTTTCTTCCATATGCCGGTAATGGGCTGAAAACGCCTGTCTTGGGACTCTGCAGAGAAAGTCTCTGCAGACTGCTGAATCCACACACGGGTTTAACTCTGGAAGTTGAGTGCACACATTGACAACCGTTCTGTTAGATAGCTGCGTTTTGGATTTAGAAGCAGATATTTCCCTGTGCTTACTGCTGTTTCTTTCATATGCCGGTAATGGGCTGAAAACGCCTGTTTTGGGACTCTGCAGAGAAAGTCTCTGCAGACTGCTGAATCCACACACGGGTTTATCTCTGCAAGTTGAGTGCACACATTGACAACCGTTCTGTTAGATAGCTGCGTTTTGGATTTAGAAGCAGATATTTCCCTGTGCTTACTGCTGTTTCTTCCATATGCCGGTAATGGGCTGAAAACGCCTGTTTTGGGACTCTGCAGAGAAAGTCTCTGCAGACTGCTGAATCCACACACGGGTTTAACTCTGGAAGTTGAGTGCACACATTGACAACCGTTCTGTTAGATAGCTGCGTTTTGGATTTAGAAGCAGATATTTCCCTGTGCTTACTACTGTTTCTTCCATATGCCGGTAATGGGCTGAAAACGCCTGTCTTGGGACTCTGCAGAGAAAGTCTCTGCAGACTGCTGAATCCACACACGGGTTTAACTCTGGAAGTTGAGTGCACACATTGACAACCGTTCTGTTAGATAGCTGCGTTTTGGATTTAGAAGCAGATATGTCCCTGTGCTTACTGCTGTTTCTTCCATATGCCGGTAATGGGCTGAAAACGCCTGTTTTGGGACTCTGCAGAGAAAGTGTTTGCAGACTGCTGAATCCACACACGGGTTTAACTCTGGAAGTTGAGTGCACACATTGACAACCGTTCTGTTAGATAGCTGCGTTTTGGATTTAGAAGCAGATATTTCCCTGTGCTTACTGCTGTTTCTTCCATATGCCGGTAATGGGCTGAAAACGCCTGTTTTGGGACTCTGCAGAGAAAGTCTCTGCAGACTGCTGAATCCACACACGGGTTTAACTCTGGAAGTTGAGTGCACACATTGACAACCGTTCTGTTAGATAGCTGCGTTTTGGATTTAGAAGCAGATATTTCCCTGTGCTTACTGCTGTTTCTTCCATATGCCGGTAATGGGCTGAAAACGCCTGTCTTGGGACTCTGCAGAGAAAGTCTCTGCAGACTGCTGAATCCACACACGGGTTTAACTCTGGAAGTTGAGTGCACACATTGACAACCGTTCTGTTAGATAGCTGCGTTTTGGATTTAGAAGCAGATATTTCCCTGTGCTTACTGCTGTTTCTTCCATATGCCGGTAATGGGCTGAAAACGCCTGTCTTGGGACTCTGCAGAGAAAGTCTCTGCAGACTGCTGAATCCACACACGGGTTTAACTCTGGAAGTTGAGTGCACACATTGACAACCGTTCTGTTAGATAGCTGCGTTTTGGATTTAGAAGCAGATATTTCCCTGTGCTTACTGCTGTTTCTTCCATATGCCGGTAATGGGCTGAAAACGCCTGTTTTGGGACTCTGCAGAGAAAGTCTCTGCAGACTGCTGAATCCACACACGGGTTTAACTCTGGAAGTTGAGTGCACACATTGACAACCGTTCTGTTAGATAGCTGCGTTTTGGATTTAGAAGCAGATATTTCCCTGTGCTTACTGCTGTTTCTTCCATATGCCGGTAATGGGCTGAAAACGCCTGTCTTGGGACTCTGCAGAGAAAGTCTCTGCAGACTGCTGAATCCACACACGGGTTTAACTCTGGAAGTTGAGTGCACACATTGACAACCGTTCTGTTAGATAGCTGCGTTTTGGATTTAGAAGCAGATATTTCCCTGTGCTTACTGCTGTTTCTTCCATATGCCGGTAATGGGCTGAAAACGCCTGTTTTGGGACTCTGCAGAGAAAGTCTCTGCAGACTGCTGAATCCACACACGGGTTTAACTCTGGAAGTTGAGTGCACACATTGACAACCGTTCTGTTAGATAGCTGCGTTTTGGATTTAGAAGCAGATATTTCCCTGTGCTTACTGCTGTTTCTTCCATATGCCGGTAATGGGCTGAAAACGCCTGTTTTGGGACTCTGCAGAGAAAGTCTCTGCAGACTGCTGAATCCACGCACGGGTTTAACTCTGGAAGTTGAGTGCACACATTGACAACCGTTCTGTTAGATAGCTGCGTTTTGGATTTAGAAGCAGATATTTCCCTGTGCTTACTGCTGTTTCTTCCATATGCCGGTAATGGGCTGAAAACGCCTGTTTTGGGACTCTGCAGAGAAAGTCTCTGCAGACTGCTGAATCCACACACGGGTTTAACTCTGGAAGTTGAGTGCACACATTGACAACCGTTCTGTTAGATAGCTGCGTTTTGGATTTAGAAGCAGATATTTCCCTGTGCTTACTGCTGTTTCTTCCATATGCCGGTAATGGGCTGAAAACGCCTGTCTTGGGACTCTGCAGAGAAAGTCTCTGCAGACTGCTGAATCCACACACGGGTTTAACTCTGGAAGTTGAGTGCACACATTGACAACCGTTCTGTTAGATAGCTGCGTTTTGGATTTAGAAGCAGATATTTCCCTGTGCTTACTGCTGTTTCTTCCATATGCCGGTAATGGGCTGAAAACGCCTGTTTTGGGACTCTGCAGAGAAAGTCTCTGCAGACTGCTGAATCCACACACGGGTTTAACTCTGGAAGTTGAGTGCACACATTGACAACCGTTCTGTTAGATAGCTGCGTTTTGGATTTAGAAGCAGATATTTCCCTGTGCTTACTGCTGTTTCTTCCATATGCCGGTAATGGGCTGAAAACGCCTGTTTTGGGACTCTGCAGAGAAAGTCTCTGCAGACTGCTGAATCCACACACGGGTTTAACTCTGGAAGTTGAGTGCACACATTGACAACCGTTCTGTTAGATAGCTGCGTTTTGGATTTAGAAGCAGATATTTCCCTGTGCTTACTGCTGTTTCTTCCATATGCCGGTAATGGGCTGAAAACGCCTGTCTTGGGACTCTGCAGAGAAAGTCTCTGCAGACTGCTGAATCCACACACGGGTTTAACTCTGGAAGTTGAGTGCACACATTGACAACCGTTCTGTTAGATAGCTGCGTTTTGGATTTAGAAGCAGATATTTCCCTGTGCTTACTGCTGTTTCTTCCATATGCCGGTAATGGGCTGAAAACGCCTGTTTTGGGACTCTGCAGAGAAAGTCTCTGCAGACTGCTGAATCCACACACGGGTTTAACTCTGGAAGTTGAGTGCACACATTGACAACCGTTCTGTTAGATAGCTGCGTTTTGGATTTAGAAGCAGATATTTCCCTGTGCTTACTGCTGTTTCTTCCATATGCCGGTAATGGGCTGAAAACGCCTGTTTTGGGACTCTGCAGAGAAAGTGTTTGCAGACTGCTGAATCCACACACGGGTTTAACTCTGGAAGTTGAGTGCACACATTGACAACCGTTCTGTTAGATAGCTGCGTTTTGGATTTAGAAGCAGATATTTCCCTGTGCTTACTGCTGTTTCTTCCATATGCCGGTAATGGGCTGAAAACGCCTGTTTTGGGACTCTGCAGAGAAAGTCTCTGCAGACTGCTGAATCCACACACGGGTTTAACTCTGGAAGTTGAGTGCACACATTGACAACCGTTCTGTTAGATAGCTGCGTTTTGGATTTAGAAGCAGATATTTCCCTGTGCTTACTGCTGTTTCTTCCATATGCCGGTAATGGGCTGAAAACGCCTGTTTTGGGACTCTGCAGAGAAAGTCTCTGCAGACTGCTGAATCCACACACGGGTTTAACTCTGGAAGTTGAGTGCACACATTGACAACCGTTCTGTTAGATAGCTGCGTTTTGGATTTAGAAGCAGATATTTCCCTGTGCTTACTGCTGTTTCTTCCATATGCCGGTAATGGGCTGAAAACGCCTGTCTTGGGACTCTGCAGAGAAAGTCTCTGCAGACTGCTGAATCCACACACGGGTTTAACTCTGGAAGTTGAGTGCACACATTGACAACCGTTCTGTTAGATAGCTGCGTTTTGGATTTAGAAGCAGATATTTCCCTGTGCTTACTGCTGTTTCTTTCATATGCCGGTAATGGGCTGAAAACGCCTGTTTTGGGACTCCGCAGAGAAAGTCTCTGCAGACTGCTGAATCCACACACGGGTTTATCTCTGCAAGTTGAGTGCACACATTGACAACCGTTCTGTTAGATAGCTGCGTTTTGGATTTAGAAGCAGATATTTCCCTGTGCTTACTGCTGTTTCTTCCATATGCCGGTAATGGGCTGAAAACGCCTGTTTTGGGACTCTGCAGAGAAAGTCTCTGCAGACTGCTGAATCCACACACGGGTTTAACTCTGGAAGTTGAGTGCACACATTGACAACCGTTCTGTTAGATAGCTGCGTTTTGGATTTAGAAGCAGATATTTCCCTGTGCTTACTACTGTTTCTTCCATATGCCGGTAATGGGCTGAAAACGCCTGTCTTGGGACTCTGCAGAGAAAGTCTCTGCAGACTGCTGAATCCACACACGGGTTTAACTCTGGAAGTTGAGTGCACACATTGACAACCGTTCTGTTAGATAGCTGCGTTTTGGATTTAGAAGCAGATATGTCCCTGTGCTTACTGCTGTTTCTTCCATATGCCGGTAATGGGCTGAAAACGCCTGTTTTGGGACTCTGCAGAGAAAGTGTTTGCAGACTGCTGAATCCACACACGGGTTTAACTCTGGAAGTTGAGTGCACACATTGACAACCGTTCTGTTAGATAGCTGCGTTTTGGATTTAGAAGCAGATATTTCCCTGTGCTTACTGCTGTTTCTTCCATATGCCGGTAATGGGCTGAAAACGCCTGTTTTGGGACTCTGCAGAGAAAGTCTCTGCAGACTGCTGAATCCACACACGGGTTTAACTCTGGAAGTTGAGTGCACACATTGACAACCGTTCTGTTAGATAGCTGCGTTTTGGATTTAGAAGCAGATATTTCCCTGTGCTTACTGCTGTTTCTTCCATATGCCGGTAATGGGCTGAAAACGCCTGTCTTGGGACTCTGCAGAGAAAGTCTCTGCAGACTGCTGAATCCACACACGGGTTTAACTCTGGAAGTTGAGTGCACACATTGACAACCGTTCTGTTAGATAGCTGCGTTTTGGATTTAGAAGCAGATATTTCCCTGTGCTTACTGCTGTTTCTTCCATATGCCGGTAATGGGCTGAAATCGCCTGTTTTGGGACTCTGCAGAGAAAGTCTCTGCAGACTGCTGAATCCACACACGGGTTTAACTCTGGAAGTTGAGTGCACACATTGACAACCGTTCTGTTAGATAGCTGCGTTTTGGATTTAGAAGCAGATATTTCCCTGTGCTTACTGCTGTTTCTTTCATATGCCGGTAATGGGCTGAAAACGCCTGTTTTGGGACTCTGCAGAGAAAGTCTCTGCAGACTGCTGAATCCACACACGGGTTTATCTCTGCAAGTTGAGTGCACACATTGACAACCGTTCTGTTAGATAGCTGCGTTTTGGATTTAGAAGCAGATATTTCCCTGTGCTTACTGCTGTTTCTTCCATATGCCGGTAATGGGCTGAAAACGCCTGTTTTGGGACTCTGCAGAGAAAGTCTCTGCAGACTGCTGAATCCACACACGGGTTTAACTCTGGAAGTTGAGTGCACACATTGACAACCGTTCTGTTAGATAGCTGCGTTTTGGATTTAGAAGCAGATATTTCCCTGTGCTTACTGCTGTTTCTTCCATATGCCGGTAATGGGCTGAAAACGCCTGTCTTGGGACTCTGCAGAGAAAGTCTCTGCAGACTGCTGAATCCACACACGGGTTTAACTCTGGAAGTTGAGTGCACACATTGACAACCGTTCTGTTAGATAGCTGCGTTTTGGATTTAGAAGCAGATATTTCCCTGTGCTTACTGCTGTTTCTTCCATATGCCGGTAATGGGCTGAAAACGCCTGTTTTGGGACTCTGCAGAGAAAGTCTCTGCAGACTGCTGAATCCACACACGGGTTTAACTCTGGAAGTTGAGTGCACACATTGACAACCGTTCTGTTAGATAGCTGCGTTTTGGATTTAGAAGCAGATATTTCCCTGTGCTTACTGCTGTTTCTTCCATATGCCGGTAATGGGCTGAAAACGCCTGTTTTGGGACTCTGCAGAGAAAGTCTCTGCAGACTGCTGAATCCACACACGGGTTTAACTCTGGAAGTTGAGTGCACACATTGACAACCGTTCTGTTAGATAGCTGCGTTTTGGATTTAGAAGCAGATATTTCCCTGTGCTTACTGCTGTTTCTTCCATATGCCGGTAATGGGCTGAAAACGCCTGTTTTGGGACTCTGCAGAGAAAGTCTCTGCAGACTGCTGAATCCACACACGGGTTTAACTCTGGAAGTTGAGTGCACACATTGACAACCGTTCTGTTAGATAGCTGCGTTTTGGATTTAGAAGCAGATATTTCCCTGTGCTTACTGCTGTTTCTTCCATATGCCGGTAATGGGCTGAAAACGCCTGTCTTGGGACTCTGCAGAGAAAGTCTCTGCAGACTGCTGAATCCACACACGGGTTTAACTCTGGAAGTTGAGTGCACACATTGACAACCGTTCTGTTAGATAGCTGCGTTTTGGATTTAGAAGCAGATATTTCCCTGTGCTTACTGCTGTTTCTTCCATATGCCGGTAATGGGCTGAAAACGCCTGTTTTGGGACTCTGCAGAGAAAGTCTCTGCAGACTGCTGAATCCACACACGTGTTTAACTCTGGAAGTTGAGTGCACACATTGACAACCGTTCTGTTAGATAGCTGCGTTTTGGATTTAGAAGCAGATATTTCCCTGTGCTTACTGCTGTTTCTTCCATATGCCGGTAATGGGCTGAAAACGCCTGTTTTGGGACTCTGCAGAGAAAGTCTCTGCAGACTGCTGAATCCACACACGGGTTTAACTCTGGAAGTTGAGTGCACACATTGACAACCGTTCTGTTAGATAGCTGCGTTTTGGATTTAGAAGCAGATATTTCCCTGTGCTTACTGCTGTTTCTTCCATATGCCGGTAATGGGCTGAAAACGCCTGTCTTGGGACTCTGCAGAGAAAGTCTCTGCAGACTGCTGAATCCACACACGGGTTTAACTCTGGAAGTTGAGTGCACACATTGACAACCGTTCTGTTAGATAGCTGCGTTTTGGATTTAGAAGCAGATATTTCCCTGTGCTTACTGCTGTTTCTTCCATATGCCGGTAATGGGCTGAAAACGCCTGTTTTGGGACTCTGCAGAGAAAGTCTCTGCAGACTGCTGAATCCACACACGGGTTTAACTCTGGAAGTTGAGTGCACACATTGACAACCGTTCTGTTAGATAGCTGCGTTTTGGATTTAGAAGCAGATATTTCCCTGTGCTTACTGCTGTTTCTTCCATATGCCGGTAATGGGCTGAAAACGCCTGTTTTGGGACTCTGCAGAGAAAGTGTTTGCAGACTGCTGAATCCACACACGGGTTTAACTCTGGAAGTTGAGTGCACACATTGACAACCGTTCTGTTAGATAGCTGCGTTTTGGATTTAGAAGCAGATATTTCCCTGTGCTTACTGCTGTTTCTTCCATATGCCGGTAATGGGCTGAAAACGCCTGTTTTGGGACTCTGCAGAGAAAGTCTCTGCAGACTGCTGAATCCACACACGGGTTTAACTCTGGAAGTTGAGTGCACACATTGACAACCGTTCTGTTAGATAGCTGCGTTTTGGATTTAGAAGCAGATATTTCCCTGTGCTTACTGCTGTTTCTTCCATATGCCGGTAATGGGCTGAAAACGCCTGTCTTGGGACTCTGCAGAGAAAGTCTCTGCAGACTGCTGAATCCACACACGGGTTTAACTCTGGAAGTTGAGTGCACACATTGACAACCGTTCTGTTAGATAGCTGCGTTTTGGATTTAGAAGCAGATATTTCCCTGTGCTTACTGCTGTTTCTTTCATATGCCGGTAATGGGCTGAAAACGCCTGTTTTGGGACTCTGCAGAGAAAGTCTCTGCAGACTGCTGAATCCACACACGGGTTTATCTCTGCAAGTTGAGTGCACACATTGACAACCGTTCTGTTAGATAGCTGCGTTTTGGATTTAGAAGCAGATATTTCCCTGTGCTTACTGCTGTTTCTTCCATATGCCGGTAATGGGCTGAAAACGCCTGTTTTGGGACTCTGCAGAGAAAGTCTCTGCAGACTGCTGAATCCACACACGGGTTTAACTCTGGAAGTTGAGTGCACACATTGACAACCGTTCTGTTAGATAGCTGCGTTTTGGATTTAGAAGCAGATATTTCCCTGTGCTTACTGCTGTTTCTTCCATATGCCGGTAATGGGCTGAAAACGCCTGTCTTGGGACTCTGCAGAGAAAGTCTCTGCAGACTGCTGAATCCACACACGGGTTTAACTCTGGAAGTTGAGTGCACACATTGACAACCGTTCTGTTAGATAGCTGCGTTTTGGATTTAGAAGCAGATATGTCCCTGTGCTTACTGCTGTTTCTTCCATATGCCGGTAATGGGCTGAAAACGCCTGTTTTGGGACTCTGCAGAGAAAGTGTTTGCAGACTGCTGAATCCACACACGGGTTTAACTCTGGAAGTTGAGTGCACACATTGACAACCGTTCTGTTAGATAGCTGCGTTTTGGATTTAGAAGCAGATATTTCCCTGTGCTTACTGCTGTTTCTTCCATATGCCGGTAATGGGCTGAAAACGCCTGTTTTGGGACTCTGCAGAGAAAGTCTCTGCAGACTGCTGAATCCACACACGGGTTTAACTCTGGAAGTTGAGTGCACACATTGACAACCGTTCTGTTAGATAGCTGCGTTTTGGATTTAGAAGCAGATATTTCCCTGTGCTTACTGCTGTTTCTTCCATATGCCGGTAATGGGCTGAAAACGCCTGTCTTGGGACTCTGCAGAGAAAGTCTCTGCAGACTGCTGAATCCACACACGGGTTTAACTCTGGAAGTTGAGTGCACACATTGACAACCGTTCTGTTAGATAGCTGCGTTTTGGATTTAGAAGCAGATATTTCCCTGTGCTTACTGCTGTTTCTTCCATATGCCGGTAATGGGCTGAAATCGCCTGTTTTGGGACTCTGCAGAGAAAGTCTCTGCAGACTGCTGAATCCACACACGGGTTTAACTCTGGAAGTTGAGTGCACACATTGACAACCGTTCTGTTAGATAGCTGCGTTTTGGATTTAGAAGCAGATATTTCCCTGTGCTTACTGCTGTTTCTTTCATATGCCGGTAATGGGCTGAAAACGCCTGTTTTGGGACTCTGCAGAGAAAGTCTCTGCAGACTGCTGAATCCACACACGGGTTTATCTCTGCAAGTTGAGTGCACACATTGACAACCGTTCTGTTAGATAGCTGCGTTTTGGATTTAGAAGCAGATATTTCCCTGTGCTTACTGCTGTTTCTTCCATATGCCGGTAATGGGCTGAAAACGCCTGTTTTGGGACTCTGCAGAGAAAGTCTCTGCAGACTGCTGAATCCACACACGGGTTTAACTCTGGAAGTTGAGTGCACACATTGACAACCGTTCTGTTAGATAGCTGCGTTTTGGATTTAGAAGCAGATATTTCCCTGTGCTTACTGCTGTTTCTTCCATATGCCGGTAATGGGCTGAAAACGCCTGTCTTGGGACTCTGCAGAGAAAGTCTCTGCAGACTGCTGAATCCACACACGGGTTTAACTCTGGAAGTTGAGTGCACACATTGACAACCGTTCTGTTAGATAGCTGCGTTTTGGATTTAGAAGCAGATATTTCCCTGTGCTTACTGCTGTTTCTTCCATATGCCGGTAATGGGCTGAAAACGCCTGTTTTGGGACTCTGCAGAGAAAGTCTCTGCAGACTGCTGAATCCACACACGGGTTTAACTCTGGAAGTTGAGTGCACACATTGACAACCGTTCTGTTAGATAGCTGCGTTTTGGATTTAGAAGCAGATATTTCCCTGTGCTTACTGCTGTTTCTTCCATATGCCGGTAATGGGCTGAAAACGCCTGTTTTGGGACTCTGCAGAGAAAGTCTCTGCAGACTGCTGAATCCACACACGGGTTTAACTCTGGAAGTTGAGTGCACACATTGACAACCGTTCTGTTAGATAGCTGCGTTTTGGATTTAGAAGCAGATATTTCCCTGTGCTTACTGCTGTTTCTTCCATATGCCGGTAATGGGCTGAAAACGCCTGTTTTGGGACTCTGCAGAGAAAGTCTCTGCAGACTGCTGAATCCACACACGGGTTTAACTCTGGAAGTTGAGTGCACACATTGACAACCGTTCTGTTAGATAGCTGCGTTTTGGATTTAGAAGCAGATATTTCCCTGTGCTTACTGCTGTTTCTTCCATATGCCGGTAATGGGCTGAAAACGCCTGTTTTGGGACTCTGCAGAGAAAGTCTCTGCAGACTGCTGAATCCACACACGGGTTTAACGCTGGAAGTTGAGTGCACACATTGACAACCGTTCTGTTAGATAGCTGCGTTTTCGATTTAGAAGCAGATATTTCCCTGTGCTTACTGCTGTTTCTTCCATATGCCGGTAATGGACTGAAAACGCCTGTTTTGGGACTCTGCAGAGAAAGTGTTTGCAGACTGCTGAATCCACACACGGGTTTAACTCTGGAAGTTGAGTGCACACATTGACAACCGTTCTGTTAGACAGCTGCGTTTTGGATTTAGAAGCAGATATTTCCCTGTGCTTACTGCTGTTTCTTCCATATGCCGGTAATGGGCTGAAAACGCCTGTCTTGGGACTCTGCAGAGAAAGTGTCTGCAGACTGGTGAATCCACACACGGGTTTAACTCTGGAAGTTGAGTGCACACATTGACAACCGTTCTGTTAGATAGCTGCGTTTTGGATTTAGAAGCAGATATTTCCCTGTGCTTACTGCTGTTTCTTCCATATGCCGGTAATGGGCTGAAAACGCCTGTTTTGGGACTCTGCAGAGAAAGTCTCTGCAGACTGCTGAATCCACACACGGGTTTAACTCTGGAAGTTGAGTGCACACATTGACAACCGTTCTGTTAGATAGCTGCGTTTTGGATTTAGAAGCAGATATTTCCCTGTGCTTACTGCTGTTTCTTCCATATGCCGGTAATGGGCTGAAAACGCCTGTTTTGGGACTCTGCAGAGAAAGTCTCTGCAGACTGCTGAATCCACACACGGGTTTAACTCTGGAAGTTGAGTGCACACATTGACAACCGTTCTGTTAGATAGCTGCGTTTTGGATTTAGAAGCAGATATTTCCCTGTGCTTACTGCTGTTTCTTCCATATGCCGGTAATGGGCTGAAAACGCCTGTCTTGGGACTCTGCAGAGAAAGTCTCTGCAGACTGGTGAATCCACACACGGGTTTAACTCTGGAAGTTGAGTGCACACATTGACAACCGTTCTGTTAGATAGCTGCGTTTTGGATTTAGAAGCAGATATTTCCCTGTGCTTACTGCTGTTTCTTCCATATGCCGGTAATGGGCTGAAAACGCCTGTTTTGGGACTCTGCAGAGAAAGTCTCTGCAGACTGCTGAATCCACACACGGGTTTAACTCTGGAAGTTGAGTGCACACATTGACAACCGTTCTGTTAGATAGCTGCGTTTTGGATTTAGAAGCAGATATTTCCCTGTGCTTACTGCTGTTTCTTCCATATGCCGGTAATGGGCTGAAAACGCCTGTTTTGGGACTCTGCAGAGAAAGTGTTTGCAGACTGCTGAATCCACACACGGGTTTAACTCTGGAAGTTGAGTGCACACATTGACAACCGTTCTGTTAGATAGCTGCGTTTTGGATTTAGAAGCAGATATTTCCCTGTGCTTACTGCTGTTTCTTCCATATGCCGGTAATGGGCTGAAAACGCCTGTTTTGGGACTCTGCAGAGAAAGTCTCTGCAGACTGCTGAATCCACACACGGGTTTAACTCTGGAAGTTGAGTGCACACATTGACAACCGTTCTGTTAGATAGCTGCGTTTTGGATTTAGAAGCAGATATTTCCCTGTGCTTACTGCTGTTTCTTCCATATGCCGGTAATGGGCTGAAAACGCCTGTTTTGGGACTCTGCAGAGAAAGTCTCTGCAGACTGCTGAATCCACACACGGGTTTAACTCTGGAAGTTGAGTGCACACATTGACAACCGTTCTGTTAGATAGCTGCGTTTTGGATTTAGAAGCAGATATTTCCCTGTGCTTACTGCTGTTTCTTCCATATGCCGGTAATGGGCTGAAAACGCCTGTCTTGGGACTCTGCAGAGAAAGTCTCTGCAGACTGCTGAATCCACACACGGGTTTAACTCTGGAAGTTGAGTGCACACATTGACAACCGTTCTGTTAGATAGCTGCGTTTTGGATTTAGAAGCAGATATGTCCCTGTGCTTACTGCTGTTTCTTCCATATGCCGGTAATGGGCTGAAAACGCCTGTTTTGGGACTCTGCAGAGAAAGTGTTTGCAGACTGCTGAATCCACACACGGGCTTAACTCTGGAAGTTGAGTGAACACATTGACAACCGTTCTGTTAGATAGCTGCGTTTTGGATTTAGAAGCAGATATTTCCCTGTGCTTACTGCTGTTTCTTCCATATGCCGGTAATGGGCTGAAAACGCCTGTTTTGGGACTCTGCAGAGAAAGTCTCTGCAGACTGCTGAATCCACACACGGGTTTAACTCTGGAAGTTGAGTGCACACATTGACAACCGTTCTGTTAGATAGCTGCGTTTTGGATTTAGAAGCAGATATTTCCCTGTGCTTACTGCTGTTTCTTCCATATGCCGGTAATGGGCTGAAAACGCCTGTCTTGGGACTCTGCAGAGAAAGTCTCTGCAGACTGCTGAATCCACACACGGGTTTAACTCTGGAAGTTGAGTGCACACATTGACAACCGTTCTGTTAGATAGCTGCGTTTTGGATTTAGAAGCAGATATTTCCCTGTGCTTACTGCTGTTTCTTCCATATGCCGGTAATGGGCTGAAATCGCCTGTTTTGGGACTCTGCAGAGAAAGTCTCTGCAGACTGCTGAATCCACACACGGGTTTAACTCTGGAAGTTGAGTGCACACATTGACAACCGTTCTGTTAGATAGCTGCGTTTTGGATTTAGAAGCAGATATTTCCCTGTGCTTACTGCTGTTTCTTTCATATGCCGGTAATGGGCTGAAAACGCCTGTTTTGGGACTCTGCAGAGAAAGTCTCTGAAGACTGCTGAATCCACACACGCGTTTATCTCTGCAAGTTGAGTGCACACATTGACAACCGTTCTGTTAGATAGCTGCGTTTTGGATTTAGAAGCAGATATTTCCCTGTGCTTACTGCTGTTTCTTCCATATGCCGGTAATGGGCTGAAAACGCCTGTTTTGGGACTCTGCAGAGAAAGTCTCTGCAGACTGCTGAATCCACACACGGGTTTAACTCTGGAAGTTGAGTGCACACATTGACAACCGTTCTGTTAGATAGCTGCGTTTTGGATTTAGAAGCAGATATTTCCCTGTGCTTACTGCTGTTTCTTCCATATGCCGGTAATGGGCTGAAAACGCCTGTCTTGGGACTCTGCAGAGAAAGTCTCTGCAGACTGCTGAATCCACACACGGGTTTAACTCTGGAAGTTGAGTGCACACATTGACAACCGTTCTGTTAGATAGCTGCGTTTTGGATTTAGAAGCAGATATTTCCCTGTGCTTACTGCTGTTTCTTCCATATGCCGGTAATGGGCTGAAAACGCCTGTTTTGGGACTCTGCAGAGAAAGTCTCTGCAGACTGCTGAATCCACACACGGGTTTAACTCTGGAAGTTGAGTGCACACATTGACAACCGTTCTGTTAGATAGCTGCGTTTTGGATTTAGAAGCAGATATTTCCCTGTGCTTACTGCTGTTTCTTCCATATGCCGGTAATGGGCTGAAAACGCCTGTCTTGGGACTCTGCAGAGAAAGTCTCTGCAGACTGCTGAATCCACACACGGGTTTAACTCTGGAAGTTGAGTGCACACATTGACAACCGTTCTGTTAGATAGCTGCGTTTTGGATTTAGAAGCAGATATTTCCCTGTGCTTACTGCTGTTTCTTCCATATGCCGGTAATGGGCTGAAAACGCCTGTTTTGGGACTCTGCAGAGAAAGTCTCTGCAGACTGCTGAATCCACACACGGGTTTAACTCTGGAAGTTGAGTGCACACATTGACAACCGTTCTGTTAGATAGCTGCGTTTTGGATTTAGAAGCAGATATTTCCCTGTGCTTACTGCTGTTTCTTCCATATGCCGGTAATGGGCTGAAAACGCCTGTTTTGGGACTCTGCAGAGAAAGTCTCTGCAGACTGCTGAATCCACACACGGGTTTAACGCTGGAAGTTGAGTGCACACATTGACAACCGTTCTGTTAGATAGCTGCGTTTTCGATTTAGAAGCAGATATTTCCCTGTGCTTACTGCTGTTTCTTCCATATGCCGGTAATGGACTGAAAACGCCTGTTTTGGGACTCTGCAGAGAAAGTGTTTGCAGACTGCTGAATCCACACACGGGTTTAACTCTGGAAGTTGAGTGCACACATTGACAACCGTTCTGTTAGATAGCTGCGTTTTGGATTTAGAAGCAGATATTTCCCTGTGCTTACTGCTGTTTCTTCCATATGCCGGTAATGGGCTGAAAACGCCTGTTTTGGGACTCTGCAGAGAAAGTGTCTGCAGACTGGTGAATCCACACACGGGTTTAACTCTGGAAGTTGAGTGCACACATTGACAACCGTTCTGTTAGATAGCTGCGTTTTGGATTTAGAAGCAGATATTTCCCTGTGCTTACTGCTGTTTCTTCCATATGCCGGTAATGGGCTGAAAACGCCTGTTTTGGGACTCTGCAGAGAAAGTCTCTGCAGACTGCTGAATCCACACACGGGTTTAACTCTGGAAGTTGAGTGCACACATTGACAACCGTTCTGTTAGATAGCTGCGTTTTGGATTTAGAAGCAGATATTTCCCTGTGCTTACTGCTGTTTCTTCCATATGCCGGTAATGGGCTGAAAACACCTGTTTTGGGACTCTGCAGAGAAAGTCTCTGCAGACTGCTGAATCCACACACGGGTTTATCTCTGCAAGTTGAGTGCACACATTGACAACCGTTCTGTTAGATAGCTGCGTTTTGGATTTAGAAGCAGATATTTCCTTGTGCTTACTGCTGTTTCTTCCATATGCCGGTAATGGGCTGAAAACGCCTGTTTTGGGACTCTGCAGAGAAAGTCTCTGCAGACTGCTGAATCCACACACGGGTTTAACTCTGGAAGTTGAGTGCACACATTGACAACCGTTCTGTTAGATAGCTGCGTTTTGGATTTAGAAGCAGATATTTCCCTGTGCTTACTGCTGTTTCTTCCATATGCCGGTAATGGGCTGAAAACGCCTGTCTTGGGACTCTGCAGAGAAAGTCTCTGCAGACTGCTGAATCCACACACGGGTTTAACTCTGGAAGTTGAGTGCACACATTGACAACCGTTCTGTTAGATAGCTGCGTTTTGGATTTAGAAGCAGATATTTCCCTGTGCTTACTGCTGTTTCTTCCATATGCCGGTAATGGGCTGAAAACGCCTGTTTTGGGACTCTGCAGAGAAAGAATCTGCAGACTGCTGAATCCACACACGGGTTTAACTCTGGAAGTTGAGTGCACACATTGACAACCGTTCTGTTAGATAGCTGCGTTTTGGATTTAGAAGCAGATATTTCCCTGTGCTTACTGCTGTTTCTTCCATATGCCGGTAATGGGCTGAAATCGCCTGTTTTGGGACTCTGCAGAGAAAGTCTCTGCAGACTGCTGAATCCACACACGGGTTTAACTCTGGAAGTTGAGTGCACACATTGACAACCGTTCTGTTAGATAGCTGCGTTTTGGATTTAGAAGCAGATATTTCCCTGTGCTTACTGCTGTTTCTTTCGTATGCCGGTAATGGGCTGAAAACGCCTGTTTTGGGACTCTGCAGAGAAAGTCTCTGCAGACTGCTGAATCCACACACGGGTTTAACTCTGGAAGTTGAGTGCACACATTGACAACCGTTCTGTTAGATAGCTGCGTTTTGGATTTAGAAGCAGATATTTCCCTGTGCTTACTGCTGTTTCTTCCATATGCCGGTAATGGGCTGAAAACGCCTGTTTTGGGACTCTGCAGAGAAAGTCTCTGCAGACTGCTGAATCCACACACGGGTTTAACTCTGGAAGTTGAGTGCACACATTGACAACCGTTCTGTTAGATAGCTGCGTTTTGGATTTAGAAGCAGATATTTCCCTGTGCTTACTGCTGTTTCTTCCATATGCCGGTAATGGGCTGAAAACGCCTGTCTTGGGACTCTGCAGAGAAAGTCTCTGCAGACTGCTGAATCCACACACGGGTTTAACTCTGGAAGTTGAGTGCACACATTGACAACCGTTCTGTTAGATAGCTGCGTTTTGGATTTAGAAGCAGATATTTCCCTGTGCTTACTGCTGTTTCTTCCATATGCCGGTAATTGGCTGAAATCGCCTGTTTTGGGACTCTGCAGAGAAAGTCTCTGCAGACTGCTGAATCCACACACGGGTTTATCTCTGGAAGTTGAGTGCACACATTGACAACCGTTCTGTTAGATAGCTGCGTTTTGGATTTAGAAGCAGATATTTCCCTGTGCTTACTGCTGTTTCTTTCATATGCCGGTAATGGGCTGAAAACGCCTGTTTTGGGACTCTGCAGAGAAAGTCTCTGCAGACTGCTGAATCCACACACGGGTTTATCTCTGCAAGTTGAGTGCACACATTGACAACCGTTCTGTTAGATAGCTGCGTTTTGGATTTAGAAGCAGATATTTCCCTGTGCTTACTGCTGTTTCTTCCATATGCCGGTAATGGGCTGAAAACGCCTGTTTTGGGACTCTGCAGAGAAAGTCTCTGCAGACTGCTGAATCCACACACGGGTTTAACTCTGGAAGTTGAGTGCACACATTGACAACCGTTCTGTTAGATAGCTGCGTTTTGGATTTAGAAGCAGATATTTCCCTGGGCTTACTGCTGTTTCTTCCATATGCCGGTAATGGGCTGAAAACGCCTGTCTTGGGACTCTGCAGAGAAAGTCTCTGCAGACTGCTGAATCCACACACGGGTTTAACTCTGGAAGTTGAGTGCACACATTGACAACCGTTCTGTTAGATAGCTGCGTTTTGGATTTAGAAGCAGATATTTCCCTGTGCTTACTGCTGTTTCTTCCATATGCCGGTAATGGGCTGAAAACGCCTGTTTTGGGACTCTGCAGAGAAAGTCTCTGCAGACTGCTGAATCCACACACGGGTTTAACTCTGGAAGTTGAGTGCACACATTGACAACCGTTCTGTTAGATAGCTGCGTTTTGGATTTAGAAGCAGATATTTCCCTGTGCTTACTGCTGTTTCTTCCATATGCCGGTAATGGGCTGAAAACGCCTGTTTTGGGACTCTGCAGAGAAAGTCTCTGCAGACTGCTGAATCCACACACGGGTTTAACTCTGGAAGTTGAGTGCACACATTGACAACCGTTCTGTTAGATAGCTGCGTTTTGGATTTAGAAGCAGATATTTCCCTGTGCTTACTGCTGTTTCTTCCATATGCCGGTAATGGGCTGAAAACGCCTGTTTTGGGACTCTGCAGAGAAAGTCTCTGCAGACTGCTGAATCCACACACGGGTTTAACTCTGGAAGTTGAGTGCACACATTGACAACCGTTCTGTTAGATAGCTGCGTTTTGGATTTAGAAGCAGATATTTCCCTGTGCTTACTGCTGTTTCTTCCATATGCCGGTAATGGGCTGAAAACGCCTGTTTTGGGACTCTGCAGAGAAAGTCTCTGCAGACTGCTGAATCCACACACGGGTTTAACTCTGGAAGTTGAGTGCACACATTGACAACCGTTCTGTTAGATAGCTGCGTTTTCGATTTAGAAGCAGATATTTCCCTGTGCTTACTGCTGTTTCTTCCATATGCCGGTAATGGACTGAAAACGCCTGTTTTGGGACTCTGCAGAGAAAGTGTTTGCAGACTGCTGAATCCACACACGGGTTTAACTCTGGAAGTTGAGTGCACACATTGACAACCGTTCTGTTAGATAGCTGCGTTTTGGATTTAGAAGCAGATATTTCCCTGTGCTTACTGCTGTTTCTTCCATATGCCGGTAATGGGCTGAAAACGCCTGTTTTGGGACTCTGCAGAGAAAGTGTCTGCAGACTGGTGAATCCACACACGGGTTTAACTCTGGAAGTTGAGTGCACACATTGACAACCGTTCTGTTAGATAGCTGCGTTTTGGATTTAGAAGCAGATATTTCCCTGTGCTTACTGCTGTTTCTTCCATATGCCGGTAATGGGCTGAAAACGCCTGTTTTGGGACTCTGCAGAGAAAGTCTCTGCAGACTGCTGAATCCACACACGGGTTTAACTCTGGAAGTTGAGTGCACACATTGACAACCGTTCTGTTAGATAGCTGCGTTTTGGATTTAGAAGCAGATATTTCCCTGTGCTTACTGCTGTTTCTTCCATATGCCGGTAATGGGCTGAAAACGCCTGTTTTGGGACTCTGCAGAGAAAGTCTCTGCAGACTGCTGAATCCACACACGGGTTTATCTCTGCAAGTTGAGTGCACACATTGACAACCGTTCTGTTAGATAGCTGCGTTTTGGATTTAGAAGCAGATATTTCCTTGTGCTTACTGCTGTTTCTTCCATATGCCGGTAATGGGCTGAAAACGCCTGTTTTGGGACTCTGCAGAGAAAGTCTCTGCAGACTGCTGAATCCACACACGGGTTTAACTCTGGAAGTTGAGTGCACACATTGACAACCGTTCTGTTAGATAGCTGTGTTTTGGATTTAGAAGCAGATATTTCCCTGTGCTTACTGCTGTTTCTTCCATATGCCGGTAATGGGCTGAAAACGCCTGTCTTGGGACTCTGCAGAGAAAGTCTCTGCAGACTGCTGAATCCACACACGGGTTTAACTCTGGAAGTTGAGTGCACACATTGACAACCGTTCTGTTAGATAGCTGCGTTTTGGATTTAGAAGCAGATATTTCCCTGTGCTTACTGCTGTTTCTTCCATATGCCGGTAATGGGCTGAAATCGCCTGTTTTGGGACTCTGCAGAGAAAGTCTCTGCAGACTGCTGAATCCACACACGGGTTTAACTCTGGAAGTTGAGTGCACACATTGACAACCGTTCTGTTAGATAGCTGCGTTTTGGATTTAGAAGCAGATATTTCCCTGTGCTTACTGCTGTTTCTTCCATATGCCGGTAATGGGCTGAAAACGCCTGTTTTGACTTTCTCTGCAGACTGCTGAATCCACACACGGGTTTAACTCTGGAAGTTGAGTGCACACATTGACAACCGTTCTGTTAGATAGCTGCGTTTTGGATTTAGAAGCAGATATTTCCCTGTGCTTACTGCTGTTTCTTCCATATGCCGGTAATGGGCTGAAAACGCCTGTCTTGGGACTCTGCAGAGAAAGTCTCTGCAGACTGCTGAATCCACACACGGGTTTAACTCTGGAAGTTGAGTGCACACATTGACAACCGTTCTGTTAGATAGCTGCGTTTTGGATTTAGACGCAGATATTTCCCTGTGCTTACTGCTGTTTCTTCCATATGCCGGTAATGGGCTGAAAACGCCTGTTTTGGGACTCTGCAGAGAAAGTCTCTGCAGACTGCTGAATCCACACACGGGTTTAACTCTGGAAGTTGAGTGCACACATTGACAACCGTTCTGTTAGATAGCTGCGTTTTGGATTTAGAAGCAGATATTTCCCTGTGCTTACTGCTGTTTCTTCCATATGCCGGTAATGGGCTGAAAACGCCTGTTTTGGGACTCTGCAGAGAAAGTCTCTGCAGACTGCTGAATCCACACACGGGTTTAACTCTGGAAGTTGAGTGCACACATTGACAACCGTTCTGTTAGATAGCTGCGTTTTGGATTTAGAAGCAGATATTTCCCTGTGCTTACTGCTGTTTCTTCCATATGCCGGTAATGGGCTGAAAACGCCTGTTTTGGGACTCTGCAGAGAAAGTCTCTGCAGACTGCTGAATCCACACACGGGTTTAATTCTGGAAGTTGAGTGCACACATTGACAACCGTTCTGTTAGATAGCTGCGTTTTGGATTTAGAGGCAGATATTTCCCTGTGCTTACTGCTGTTTCTTCCATATGCCGGTAATGGGCTGAAAACGCCTGTTTTTGGACTCTGCAGAGAAAGTCTCTGCAGACTGCTGAATCCACACACGGGTTTAACTCTGGAAGTTGAGTGCACACATTGACAACCGTTCTGTTAGATAGCTGCGTTTTGGATTTAGAAGCAGATATTTCCCTGTGCTTACTGCTGTTTCTTCCATATGCCGGTAATGGGCTGAAAACGCCTGTTTTGGGACTCTGCAGAGAAAGTGTCTGCAGACTGGTGAATCCACACACGGGTTTAACTCTGGAAGTTGAGTGCACACATTGACAACCGTTCTGTTAGATAGCTGCGTTTTGGATTTAGAAGCAGATATTTCCCTGTGCTTACTGCTGTTTCTTCCATATGCCGGTAATGGGCTGAAAACGCCTGTTTTGGGACTCTGCAGAGAAAGTCTCTGCAGACTGCTGAATCCACACACGGGTTTAACTCTGGAAGTTGAGTGCACACATTGACAACCGTTCTGTTAGATAGCTGCGTTTTGGATTTAGAAGCAGATATTTCCCTGTGCTTACTGCTGTTTCTTCCATATGCCGGTAATGGGCTGAAAACGCCTGTTTTGGGACTCTGCAGAGAAAGTCTCTGCAGACTGCTGAATCCACACACGGGTTTATCTCTGCAAGTTGAGTGCACACATTGACAACCGTTCTGTTAGATAGCTGCGTTTTGGATTTAGAAGCAGATATTTCCTTGTGCTTACTGCTGTTTCTTCCATATGCCGGTAATGGGCTGAAAACGCCTGTTTTGGGACTCTGCAGAGAAAGTCTCTGCAGACTGCTGAATCCACACACGGGTTTAACTCTGGAAGTTGAGTGCACACATTGACAACCGTTCTGTTAGATAGCTGTGTTTTGGATTTAGAAGCAGATATTTCCCTGTGCTTACTGCTGTTTCTTCCATATGCCGGTAATGGGCTGAAAACGCCTGTCTTGGGACTCTGCAGAGAAAGTCTCTGCAGACTGCTGAATCCACACACGGGTTTAACTCTGGAAGTTGAGTGCACACATTGACAACCGTTCTGTTAGATAGCTGCGTTTTGGATTTAGAAGCAGATATTTCCCTGTGCTTACTGCTGTTTCTTCCATATGCCGGTAATGGGCTGAAATCGCCTGTTTTGGGACTCTGCAGAGAAAGTCTCTGCAGACTGCTGAATCCACACACGGGTTTAACTCTGGAAGTTGAGTGCACACATTGACAACCGTTCTGTTAGATAGCTGCGTTTTGGATTTAGAAGCAGATATTTCCCTGTGCTTACTGCTGTTTCTTCCATATGCCGGTAATGGGCTGAAAACGCCTGTTTTGACTTTCTCTGCAGACTGCTGAATCCACACACGGGTTTAACTCTGGAAGTTGAGTGCACACATTGACAACCGTTCTGTTAGATAGCTGCGTTTTGGATTTAGAAGCAGATATTTCCCTGTGCTTACTGCTGTTTCTTCCATATGCCGGTAATGGGCTGAAAACGCCTGTCTTGGGACTCTGCAGAGAAAGTCTCTGCAGACTGCTGAATCCACACACGGGTTTAACTCTGGAAGTTGAGTGCACACATTGACAACCGTTCTGTTAGATAGCTGCGTTTTGGATTTAGACGCAGATATTTCCCTGTGCTTACTGCTGTTTCTTCCATATGCCGGTAATGGGCTGAAAACGCCTGTTTTGGGACTCTGCAGAGAAAGTCTCTGCAGACTGCTGAATCCACACACGGGTTTAACTCTGGAAGTTGAGTGCACACATTGACAACCGTTCTGTTAGATAGCTGCGTTTTGGATTTAGAAGCAGATATTTCCCTGTGCTTACTGCTGTTTCTTCCATATGCCGGTAATGGGCTGAAAACGCCTGTTTTGGGACTCTGCAGAGAAAGTCTCTGCAGACTGCTGAATCCACACACGGGTTTAACTCTGGAAGTTGAGTGCACACATTGACAACCGTTCTGTTAGATAGCTGCGTTTTGGATTTAGAAGCAGATATTTCCCTGTGCTTACTGCTGTTTCTTCCATATGCCGGTAATGGGCTGAAAACGCCTGTTTTGGGACTCTGCAGAGAAAGTCTCTGCAGACTGCTGAATCCACACACGGGTTTAATTCTGGAAGTTGAGTGCACACATTGACAACCGTTCTGTTAGATAGCTGCGTTTTGGATTTAGAGGCAGATATTTCCCTGTGCTTACTGCTGTTTCTTCCATATGCCGGTAATGGGCTGAAAACGCCTGTTTTTGGACTCTGCAGAGAAAGTCTCTGCAGACTGCTGAATCCACACACGGGTTTAACTCTGGAAGTTGAGTGCACACATTGACAACCGTTCTGTTAGATAGCTGCGTTTTCGATTTAGAAGCAGATATTTCCCTGTGCTTACTGCTGTTTCTTCCATATGCCGGTAATGGGCTGAAAACGCCTGTTTTGGGACTCTGCAGAGAAAGTGTTTGCAGACTGCTGAATCCACACACGGGTTTAACTCTGGAAGTTGAGTGCACACATTGACAACCGTTCTGTTAGATAGCTGCGTTTTGGATTTAGAAGCAGATATTTCCCTGTGCTTACTGCTGTTTCTTCCATATGCCGGTAATGGGCTGAAAACGCCTGTTTTGGGACTCTGCAGAGAAAGTCTCTGCAGACTGCTGAATCCACACACGGGTTTAACTCTGGAAGTTGAGTGCACACATTGACAACCGTTCTGTTAGATAGCTGCGTTTTGGATTTAGAAGCAGATATTTCCCTGTGCTTACTGCTGTTTCTTCCATATGCCGGTAATGGGCTGAAAACGCCTGTTTTGGGACTCTGCAGAGAAAGTCTCTGCAGACTGCTGAATCCACACACGGGTTTAACTCTGGAAGTTGAGTGCACACATTGACAACCGTTCTGTTAGATAGCTGCGTTTTGGATTTAGAAGCAGGTATTTCCCTGTGCTTACTGCTGTTTCTTCCATATGCCGGTAATGGGCTGAAAACGCCTGTTTTGGGACTCTGCAGAGAAAGTCTCTGCAGACTGCTGAATCCACACACGGGTTTATCTCTGCAAGTTGAGTGCACACATTGACAACCGTTCTGTTAGATAGCTGCGTTTTGGATTTAGAAGCAGATATTTCCTTGTGCTTACTGCTGTTTCTTCCATATGCCGGTAATGGGCTGAAAACGCCTGTTTTGGGACTCTGCAGAGAAAGTCTCTGCAGACTGCTGAATCCACACACGGGTTTAACTCTGGAAGTTGAGTGCACACATTGACAACCGTTCTGTTAGATAGCTGCGTTTTGGATTTAGAAGCAGATATTTCCCTGTGCTTACTGCTGTTTCTTCCATATGCCGGTAATGGGCTGAAAACGCCTGTCTTGGGACTCTGCAGAGAAAGTCTCTGCAGACTGCTGAATCCACACACGGGTTTAACTCTGGAAGTTGAGTGCACACATTGACAACCGTTCTGTTAGATAGCTGCGTTTTGGATTTAGAAGCAGATATTTCCCTGTGCTTACTGCTGTTTCTTCCATATGCCGGTAATGGGCTGAAAACGCCTGTTTTGGGACTCTGCAGAGAAAGTCTCTGCAGACTGCTGAATCCACACACGGGTTTAACTCTGGAAGTTGAGTGCACACATTGACAACCGTTCTGTTAGATAGCTGCGTTTTGGATTTAGAAGCAGATATTTCCCTGTGCTTACTGCTGTTTCTTCCATATGCCGGTAATGGGCTGAAAACGCCTGTTTTGGGACTCTGCAGAGAAAGTCTCTGCAGACTGCTGAATCCACACACGGGTTTAACTCTGGAAGTTGAGTGCACACATTGACAACCGTTCTGTTAGATAGCTGCGTTTTGGATTTAGAAGCAGATATTTCCCTGTGCTTACTGCTGTTTCTTCCATATGCCGGTAATGGGCTGAAAACGCCTGTCTTGGGACTCTGCAGAGAAAGTCTCTGCAGACTGCTGAATCCACACACGGGTTTAACTCTGGAAGTTGAGTGCACACATTGACAACCGTTCTGTTAGATAGCTGCGTTTTGGGTTTAGAAGCAGATATTTCCCTGTGCTTACTGCTGTTTCTTCCATATGCCGGTAATGGGCTGAAAACGCCTGTTTTGGGACTCTGCAGAGAAAGTGTCTGCAGACTGCTGAATCCACACACGGGTTTAACTCTGGAAGTTGAGTGCACACATTGACAACCGTTCTGTTAGATAGCTGCGTTTTGGATTTAGAAGCAGATATTTCCCTGTGCTTACTGCTGTTTCTTCCATATGCCGGTAATGGGCTGAAAACGCCTGTTTTGGGACTCTGCAGAGAAAGTCTCTGCAGACTGCTGAATCCACACACGGGTTTAACTCTGGAAGTTGAGTGCACACATTGACAACCGTTCTGTTAAATAGCTGCGTTTTGGATTTAGAAGCAGATATTTCCCTGTGCTTACTGCTGTTTCTTCCATATGCCGGTAATGGGCTGAAAACGCCTGTTTTGGGACTCTGCAGAGAAAGTCTCTGCAGACTGCTGAATCCACACACGGGTTTAACTCTGGAAGTTGAGTGCACACATTGACAACCGTTCTGTTAGATAGCTGCGTTTTGGATTTAGAAGCAGATATTTCCCTGTGCTTACTGCTGTTTCTTCCATATGCCGGTAATGGGCTGAAAACGCCTGTTTTGGGACTCTGCAGAGAAAGTCTCTGCAGACTGCTGAATCCACACACGGGTTTAACTCTGGAAGTTGAGTGCACACATTGACAACCGTTCTGTTAGATAGCTGCGTTTTGGATTTAGAAGCAGATATTTCCCTGTGCTTACTGCTGTTTCTTCCATATGCCGGTAATGGGCTCAAAACGCCTGTTTTGAGACTCTGCAGAGAAAGTCTCTGCAGACTGCTGAATCCACACACGGGTTTATCTCTGCAAGTTGAGTGCACACATTGACAACCGTTCTGTTAGATAGCTGCGTTTTGGATTTAGAAGCAGATATTTCCTTGTGCTTACTGCTGCTTCTTCCATATGCCGGTAAAGGGCTGAAAACGCCTGTTTTGGGACTCCGCAGAGAAAGTCTCTGCAGACTGCTGAATCCACACACGGGTTTAACTCTGGAAGTTGAGTGCACACATTGACAACCGTTCTGTTAGATAGCTGCGTTTTGGATTTAGAAGCAGATATTTCCCTGTGCTTACTGCTGTTTCTTCCATATGCCGGTAATGGGCTGAAAACGCCTGTCTTGGGACTCTGCAGAGAAAGTCTCTGCAGACTGCTGAATCCACACACGGGTTTAACTCTGGAAGTTGAGTGCACACATTGACAACCGTTCTGTTAGATAGCTGCGTTTTGGATTTAGAAGCAGATATTTCCCTGTGCTTACTGCTGTTTCTTCCATATGCCGGTAATGGGCTGAAAACGCCTGTTTTGGGACTCTACAGAGAAAGTCTCTGCAGACTGCTGAATCCACACACGGGTTTAACTCTGGAAGTTGAGTGCACACATTGACAACCGTTCTGTTAGATAGCTGCGTTTTGGATTTAGAAGCAGATATTTCCCTGTGCTTACTGCTGTTTCTTCCATATGCCGGTAATGGGCTGAAAACGCCTGTCTTGGGACTCTGCAGAGAAAGTCTCTGCAGACTGCTGAATCCACACACGGGTTTAACTCTGGAAGTTGAGTGCACACATTGACAACCGTTCTGTTAGATAGCTGCGTTTTGGATTTAGAAGCAGATATTTCCCTGTGCTTACTGCTGTTTCTTCCATATGCCGGTAATGGGCTGAAAACGCCTGTTTTGGGACTCTGCAGAGAAAGTCTCTGCAGACTGCTGAATCCACACACGGGTTTAACTCTGGAAGTTGAGTGCACACATTGACAACCGTTCTGTTAGATAGCTGCGTTTTGGATTTAGAAGCAGATATTTCCCTGTGCTTACTGCTGTTTCTTCCATATGCCGGTAATGGGCTGAAAACGCCTGTTTTGGGACTCTGCAGAGAAAGTGTCTGCAGGCTGCTGAATCCACACACGGGTTTAACTCTGGAAGTTGAGTGCACACATTGACAACCGTTCTGTTAGATAGCTGCGTTTTCGATTTAGAAGCAGATATTTCCCTGTGCTTACTGCTGTTTCTTCCATATGCCGGTAATGGGCTGAAAACGCCTGTTTTGGGACTCTGCAGAGAAAGTGTTTGCAGACTGCTGAATCCACACACGGGTTTAACTCTGGAAGTTGAGTGCACACATTGACAACCGTTCTGTTAGATAGCTGCGTTTTGGATTTAGAAGCAGATATTTCCCTGTGCTTACTGCTGTTTCTTCCATATGCCGGTAATGGGCTGAAAACGCCTGTTTTGGGACTCTGCAGAGAAAGTGTCTACAGACTGCTGATTCCACACACGGGTTTAACTCTGGAAGTTGAGTGCACACATTGACAACCGTTCTGTTAGATAGCTGCGTTTTGGATTTAGAAGCAGATATTTCCCTGTGCTTACTGCTGTTTCTTCCATATGCCGGTAATGGGCTGAAAACGCCTGTTTTGGGACTCTGCAGAGAAAGTCTCTGCAGACTGCTGAATCCACACACGGGTTTAACTCTGGAAGTTGAGTGCACACATTGACAACCGTTCTGTTAGATAGCTGCGTTTTGGATTTAGAAGCAGATATTTCCCTGTGCTTACTGCTGTTTCTTCCATATGCCGGTAATGGGCTGAAAACGCCTGTTTTGGGACTCTGCAGAGAAAGTCTCTGCAGACTGCTGAATCCACACACGGGTTTAACTCTGGAAGTTGAGTGCACACATTGACAACCGTTCTGTTAGATAGCTGCGTTTTGGATTTAGAAGCAGATATTTCCCTGTGCTTACTGCTGTTTCTTCCATATGCCGGTAATGGGCTGAAAACGCCTGTTTTGGGACTCTGCAGAGAAAGTGTTTGCAGACTGCTGAATTCACACACGGGTTGAACTCTGGAAGTTGAGTGCACACATTGACAACCGTTCTGTTAGATAGCTGCGTTTTGGATTTAGAAGCAGATATTTCCCTGTGCTTACTGCTGTTTCTTCCATATGCTGGTAATGGGCTGAAAACGCCTGTTTTGGGACTCTGCAGAGAAAGTCTCTGCAGACTGCTGAATCCACACACGGGTTTAACTCTGGAAGTTGAGTGCACACATTGACAACCGTTCTGTTAGATAGCTGCGTTTTGGATTTAGAAGCAGATATTTCCCTGTGCTTACTGCTGTTTCTTCCATATGCCGGTAATGGGCTGAAAACGCCTGTTTTGGGACTCTGCAGAGAAAGTCTCTGCAGACTGCTGAATCCACACACGGGTTTAACTCTGGAAGTTGAGTGCACGCATTGACAACCGTTCTGTTAGATAGCTGCGTTTTGGATTTAGAAGCAGATATTTCCCTGTGCTTACTGCTGTTTCTTCCATATGCCGGTAATGGGCTGAAAACACCTGTTTTGGGACTCTGCAGAGAAAGTGTTTGCAGACTGCTGAATCCACACACGGGTTTAACTCTGGAAGTTGAGTGCACACATTGACAACCGTTCTGTTAGATAGCTGCGTTTTGGATTTAGAAGCAGATATTTCCCTGTGCTTACTGCTGTTTCTTCCATATGCCGGTAATGGGCTGAAAACGCCTGTTTTGGGACTCTGCAGAGAAAGTCTCTGCAGACTGCTGAATCCACACACGGGTTTAACTCTGGAAGTTGAGTGCACACATTGACAACCGTTCTGTTAGATAGCTGTGTTTTGGATTTAGAAGCAGATATTTCCCTGTGCTTACTGCTGTTTCTTCCATATGCCGGTAATGGGCTGAAAACGCCTGTTTTGGGACTCTGCAGAGAAAGTGTTTGCAGACTGCTGAATCCACACACGGGTTTAACTCTGGAAGTTGAGTGCACACATTGACAACCGTTCTGTTAGATAGCTGCGTTTTGGATTTAGAAGCAGATATTTCCCTGTGCTTACTGCTGTTTCTTCCATATGCCGGTAATGGGCTGAAAACGCCTGTTTTGGGACTCTGCAGAGAAAGTCTCTGCAGACTGCTGAATCCACACACGGGTTTAACTCTGGAAGTTGAGTGCACACATTGACAACCGTTCTGTTAGATAGCTGCGTTTTGGATTTAGAAGCAGATATTTCCCTGTGCTTACTGCTGTTTCTTCCATATGCCGGTAATGGAACCGTTCTGTTAGATAGCTGCGTTTTGGATTTAGAAGCAGATATTTCCCTGTGCTTACTGCTGTTTCTTCCATATGCCGGTAATGGGCTGAAATCGCCTGTTTTGGGACTCTGCAGAGAAAGTCTCTGCAGACTGCTGAATCCACACACGGGTTTAACTCTGGAAGTTGAGTGCACACATTGACAACCGTTCTGTTAGATAGCTGCGTTTTGGATTTAGAAGCAGATATTTCCCTGTGCTTACTGCTGTTTCTTTCATATGCCGGTAATGGGCTGAAAACGCCTGTTTTGGGACTCTGCAGAGAAAGTCTCTGCAGACTGCTGAATCCACACATGGGTTTATCTCTGCAAGTTGAGTGCACACATTGACAACCGTTCTGTTAGATAGCTGCGTTTTGGATTTAGAAGCAGATATTTCCCTGTGCTTACTGCTGTTTCTTCCATATGCCGGTAATGGGCTGAAAACGCCTGTTTTGACTTTCTCTGCAGACTGCTGAATCCACACACGGGTTTAACTCTGGAAGTTGAGTGCACACATTGACAACCGTTCTGTTAGATAGCTGCGTTTTGGATTTAGAAGCAGATATTTCCCTGTGCTTACTGCTGTTTCTTCCATATGCCGGTAATGGGCTGAAAACGCCTGTCTTGGGACTCTGCAGAGAAAGTCTCTGCAGACTGCTGAATCCACACACGGGTTTAACTCTGGAAGTTGAGTGCACACATTGACAACCGTTCTGTTAGATAGCTGCGTTTTGGATTTAGACGCAGATATTTCCCTGTGCTTACTGCTGTTTCTTCCATATGCCGGTAATGGGCTGAAAACGCCTGTTTTGGGACTCTGCAGAGAAAGTCTCTGCAGACTGCTGAATCCACACACGGGTTTAACTCTGGAAGTTGAGTGCACACATTGACAACCGTTCTGTTAGATAGCTGCGTTTTGGATTTAGAAGCAGATATTTCCCTGTGCTTACTGCTGTTTCTTCCATATGCCGGTAATGGGCTGAAAACGCCTGTTTTGGGACTCTGCAGAGAAAGTCTCTGCAGACTGCTGAATCCACACACGGGTTTAACTCTGGAAGTTGAGTGCACACATTGACAACCGTTCTGTTAGATAGCTGCGTTTTGGATTTAGAAGCAGATATTTCCCTGTGCTTACTGCTGTTTCTTCCATATGCCGGTAATGGGCTGAAAACGCCTGTTTTGGGACTCTGCAGAGAAAGTCTCTGCAGACTGCTGAATCCACACACGGGTTTAACTCTGGAAGTTGAGTGCACACATTGACAACCGTTCTGTTAGATAGCTGCGTTTTGGATTTAGAGGCAGATATTTCCCTGTGCTTACTGCTGTTTCTTCCATATGCCGGTAATGGGCTGAAAACGCCTGTTTTTGGACTCTGCAGAGAAAGTCTCTGCAGACTGCTGAATCCACACACGGGTTTAACTCTGGAAGTTGAGTGCACACATTGACAACCGTTCTGTTAGATAGCTGCGTTTTCGATTTAGAAGCAGATATTTCCCTGTGCTTACTGCTGTTTCTTCCATATGCCGGTAATGGGCTGAAAACGCCTGTTTTGGGACTCTGCAGAGAAAGTGTTTGCAGACTGCTGAATCCACACACGGGTTTAACTCTGGAAGTTGAGTGCACACATTGACAACCGTTCTGTTAGATAGCTGCGTTTTGGATTTAGAAGCAGATATTTCCCTGTGCTTACTGCTGTTTCTTCCATATGCCGGTAATGGGCTGAAAACGCCTGTTTTGGGACTCTGCAGAGAAAGTCTCTGCAGACTGCTGAATCCACACACGGGTTTAACTCTGGAAGTTGAGTGCACACATTGACAACCGTTCTGTTAGATAGCTGCGTTTTGGATTTAGAAGCAGATATTTCCCTGTGCTTACTGCTGTTTCTTCCATATGCCGGTAATGGGCTGAAAACGCCTGTTTTGGGACTCTGCAGAGAAAGTCTCTGCAGACTGCTGAATCCACACACGGGTTTAACTCTGGAAGTTGAGTGCACACATTGACAACCGTTCTGTTAGATAGCTGCGTTTTGGATTTAGAAGCAGGTATTTCCCTGTGCTTACTGCTGTTTCTTCCATATGCCGGTAATGGGCTGAAAACGCCTGTTTTGGGACTCTGCAGAGAAAGTCTCTGCAGACTGCTGAATCCACACACGGGTTTATCTCTGCAAGTTGAGTGCACACATTGACAACCGTTCTGTTAGATAGCTGCGTTTTGGATTTAGAAGCAGATATTTCCTTGTGCTTACTGTTGTTTCTTCCATATGCCGGTAATGGGCTGAAAACGCCTGTTTTGGGACTCTGCAGAGAAAGTCTCTGCAGACTGCTGAATCCACACACGGGTTTAACTCTGGAAGTTGAGTGCACACATTGACAACCGTTCTGTTAGATAGCTGCGTTTTGGATTTAGAAGCAGATATTTCCCTGTGCTTACTGCTGTTTCTTCCATATGCCGGTAATGGGCTGAAAACGCCTGTCTTGGGACTCTGCAGAGAAAGTCTCTGCAGACTGCTGAATCCACACACGGGTTTAACTCTGGAAGTTGAGTGCACACATTGACAACCGTTCTGTTAGATAGCTGCGTTTTGGATTTAGAAGCAGATATTTCCCTGTGCTTACTGCTGTTTCTTCCATATGCCGGTAATGGGCTGAAAACGCCTGTTTTGGGACTCTGCAGAGAAAGTCTCTGCAGACTGCTGAATCCACACACGGGTTTAACTCTGGAAGTTGAGTGCACACATTGACAACCGTTCTGTTAGATAGCTGCGTTTTGGATTTAGAAGCAGATATTTCCCTGTGCTTACTGCTGTTTCTTCCATATGCCGGTAATGGGCTGAAAACGCCTGTTTTGGGACTCTGCAGAGAAAGTCTCTGCAGACTGCTGAATCCACACACGGGTTTAACTCTGGAAGTTGAGTGCACACATTGACAACCGTTCTGTTAGATAGCTGCGTTTTGGATTTAGAAGCAGATATTTCCCTGTGCTTACTGCTGTTTCTTCCATATGCCGGTAATGGGCTGAAAACGCCTGTCTTGGGACTCTGCAGAGAAAGTCTCTGCAGACTGCTGAATCCACACACGGGTTTAACTCTGGAAGTTGAGTGCACACATTGACAACCGTTCTGTTAGATAGCTGCGTTTTGGGTTTAGAAGCAGATATTTCCCTGTGCTTACTGCTGTTTCTTCCATATGCCGGTAATGGGCTGAAAACGCCTGTTTTGGGACTCTGCAGAGAAAGTGTCTGCAGACTGCTGAATCCACACACGGGTTTAACTCTGGAAGTTGAGTGCACACATTGACAACCGTTCTGTTAGATAGCTGCGTTTTGGATTTAGAAGCAGATATTTCCCTGTGCTTACTGCTGTTTCTTCCATATGCCGGTAATGGGCTGAAAACGCCTGTTTTGGGACTCTGCAGAGAAAGTCTCTGCAGACTGCTGAATCCACACACGGGTTTAACTCTGGAAGTTGAGTGCACACATTGACAACCGTTCTGTTAAATAGCTGCGTTTTGGATTTAGAAGCAGATATTTCCCTGTGCTTACTGCTGTTTCTTCCATATGCCGGTAATGGGCTGAAAACGCCTGTTTTGGGACTCTGCAGAGAAAGTCTCTGCAGACTGCTGAATCCACACACGGGTTTAACTCTGGAAGTTGAGTGCACACATTGACAACCGTTCTGTTAGATAGCTGCGTTTTGGATTTAGAAGCAGATATTTCCCTGTGCTTACTGCTGTTTCTTCCATATGCCGGTAATGGGCTGAAAACGCCTGTTTTGGGACTCTGCAGAGAAAGTCTCTGCAGACTGCTGAATCCACACACGGGTTGAACTCTGGAAGTTGAGTGCACACATTGACAACCGTTCTGTTAGATAGCTGCGTTTTGGATTTAGAAGCAGATATTTCCCTGTGCTTACTGCTGTTTCTTCCATATGCCGGTAATGGGCTCAAAACGCCTGTTTTGAGACTCTGCAGAGAAAGTCTCTGCAGACTGCTGAATCCACACACGGGTTTATCTCTGCAAGTTGAGTGCACACATTGACAACCGTTCTGTTAGATAGCTGCGTTTTGGATTTAGAAGCAGATATTTCCTTGTGCTTACTGCTGCTTCTTCCATATGCCGGTAAAGGGCTGAAAACGCCTGTTTTGGGACTCCGCAGAGAAAGTCTCTGCAGACTGCTGAATCCACACACGGGTTTAACTCTGGAAGTTGAGTGCACACATTGACAACCGTTCTGTTAGATAGCTGCGTTTTGGATTTAGAAGCAGATATTTCCCTGTGCTTACTGCTGTTTCTTCCATATGCCGGTAATGGGCTGAAAACGCCTGTCTTGGGACTCTGCAGAGAAAGTCTCTGCAGACTGCTGAATCCACACACGGGTTTAACTCTGGAAGTTGAGTGCACACATTGACAACCGTTCTGTTAGATAGCTGCGTTTTGGATTTAGAAGCAGATATTTCCCTGTGCTTACTGCTGTTTCTTCCATATGCCGGTAATGGGCTGAAAACGCCTGTTTTGGGACTCTACAGAGAAAGTCTCTGCAGACTGCTGAATCCACACACGGGTTTAACTCTGGAAGTTGAGTGCACACATTGACAACCGTTCTGTTAGATAGCTGCGTTTTGGATTTAGAAGCAGATATTTCCCTGTGCTTACTGCTGTTTCTTCCATATGCCGGTAATGGGCTGAAAACGCCTGTCTTGGGACTCTGCAGAGAAAGTCTCTGCAGACTGCTGAATCCACACACGGGTTTAACTCTGGAAGTTGAGTGCACACATTGACAACCGTTCTGTTAGATAGCTGCGTTTTGGATTTAGAAGCAGATATTTCCCTGTGCTTACTGCTGTTTCTTCCATATGCCGGTAATGGGCTGAAAACGCCTGTTTTGGGACTCTGCAGAGAAAGTCTCTGCAGACTGCTGAATCCACACACGGGTTTAACTCTGGAAGTTGAGTGCACACATTGACAACCGTTCTGTTAGATAGCTGCGTTTTGGATTTAGAAGCAGATATTTCCCTGTGCTTACTGCTGTTTCTTCCATATGCCGGTAATGGGCTGAAAACGCCTGTTTTGGGACTCTGCAGAGAAAGTCTCTGCAGACTGCTGAATCCACACACGGGTTTAACTCTGGAAGTTGAGTGCACACATTGACAACCGTTCTGTTAGATAGCTGCGTTTTGGATTTAGAAGCAGATATTTCCCTGTGCTTACTGCTGTTTCTTCCATATGCCGGTAATGGGCTGAAAACGCCTGTTTTGGGACTCTGCAGAGAAAGTGTTTGCAGACTGCTGAATCCACACACGGGTTTAACTCTGGAAGTTGAGTGCACACATTGACAACCGTTCTGTTAGATAGCTGCGTTTTGGATTTAGAAGCAGATATTTCCCTGTGCTTACTGCTGTTTCTTCCATATGCCGGTAATGGGCTGAAAACGCCTGTTTTGGGACTCTGCAGAGAAAGTGTCTACAGACTGCTGATTCCACACACGGGTTTAACTCTGGAAGTTGAGTGCACACATTGACAACCGTTCTGTTAGATAGCTGCGTTTTGGATTTAGAAGCAGATATTTCCCTGTGCTTACTGCTGTTTCTTCCATATGCCGGTAATGGGCTGAAAACGCCTGTTTTGGGACTCTGCAGAGAAAGTCTCTGCAGACTGCTGAATCCACACACGGGTTTAACTCTGGAAGTTGAGTGCACACATTGACAACCGTTCTGTTAGATAGCTGCGTTTTGGATTTAGAAGCAGATATTTCCCTGTGCTTACTGCTGTTTCTTCCATATGCCGGTAATGGGCTGAAAACGCCTGTTTTGGGACTCTGCAGAGAAAGTCTCTGCAGACTGCTGAATCCACACACGGGTTTAACTCTGGAAGTTGAGTGCACACATTGACAACCGTTCTGTTAGATAGCTGCGTTTTGGATTTAGAAGCAGATATTTCCCTGTGCTTACTGCTGTTTCTTCCATATGCCGGTAATGGGCTGAAAACGCCTGTTTTGGGACTCTGCAGAGAAAGTGTTTGCAGACTGCTGAATTCACACACGGGTTGAACTCTGGAAGTTGAGTGCACACATTGACAACCGTTCTGTTAGATAGCTGCGTTTTGGATTTAGAAGCAGATATTTCCCTGTGCTTACTGCTGTTTCTTCCATATGCTGGTAATGGGCTGAAAACGCCTGTTTTGGGACTCTGCAGAGAAAGTCTCTGCAGACTGCTGAATCCACACACGGGTTTAACTCTGGAAGTTGAGTGCACACATTGACAACCGTTCTGTTAGATAGCTGCGTTTTGGATTTAGAAGCAGATATTTCCCTGTGCTTACTGCTGTTTCTTCCATATGCCGGTAATGGGCTGAAAACGCCTGTTTTGGGACTCTGCAGAGAAAGTCTCTGCAGACTGCTGAATCCACACACGGGTTTAACTCTGGAAGTTGAGTGCACGCATTGACAACCGTTCTGTTAGATAGCTGCGTTTTGGATTTAGAAGCAGATATTTCCCTGTGCTTACTGCTGTTTCTTCCATATGCCGGTAATGGGCTGAAAACACCTGTTTTGGGACTCTGCAGAGAAAGTGTTTGCAGACTGCTGAATCCACACACGGGTTTAACTCTGGAAGTTGAGTGCACACATTGACAACCGTTCTGTTAGATAGCTGCGTTTTGGATTTAGAAGCAGATATTTCCCTGTGCTTACTGCTGTTTCTTCCATATGCCGGTAATGGGCTGAAAACGCCTGTTTTGGGACTCTGCAGAGAAAGTCTCTGCAGACTGCTGAATCCACACACGGGTTTAACTCTGGAAGTTGAGTGCACACATTGACAACCGTTCTGTTAGATAGTGCGTTTTGGATTTAGAAGCAGATATTTCCCTGTGCTTACTGCTGTTTCTTCCATATGCCGGTAATGGGCTGAAAACGCCTGTTTTGGGACTCTGCAGAGAAAGTCTCTGCAGACTGCTGAATCCACACACGGGTTTAACTCTGGAAGTTGAGTGCACACATTGACAACCGTTCTGTTAGATAGCTGCGTTTTGGATTTAGAAGCAGATATTTCCCTGTGCTTACTGCTGTTTCTTCCATATGCCGGTAATGGGCTGAAAACGCCTGTTTTGGGACTCTGCAGAGAAAGTCTCTGCAGACTGCTGAATCCACACACGGGTTTATCTCTGCAAGTTGAGTGCACACATTGACAACCGTTCTGTTAGATAGCTGCGTTTTGGATTTAGAAGCAGATATTTCCTTGTGCTTACTGCTGTTTCTTCCATATGCCGGTAATGGGCTGAAAACGCCTGTTTTGGGACTCTGCAGAGAAAGTGTTTGCAGACTGCTGAATCCACACACGGGTTTAACTCTGGAAGTTGAGTGCACACATTGACAACCGTTCTGTTAGATAGCTGCGTTTTGGATTTAGAAGCAGATATTTCCCTGTGCTTACTGCTGTTTCTTCCATATGCCGGTAATGGGCTGAAAACGCCTGTCTTGGGACTCTGCAGAGAAAGTCTCTGCAGACTGCTGAATCCACACACGGGTTTTAACTCTGGAAGTTGAGTGCACACATTGACAACCGTTCTGTTAGATAGCTGCGTTTTGGATTTAGAAGCAGATATTTCCCTGTGCTTACTGCTGTTTCTTCCATATGCCGGGTAATGGGCTGAAAACGCCTGTTTTGGGACTCTGCAGAGAAAGTCTCTGCAGACTGCTGAATCCACACACGGGTTTTAACTCTGGAAGTTGAGTGCACACATTGACAACCGTTCTGTTAGATAGCTGCGTTTTGGATTTAGAAGCAGATATTTCCCTGTGCTTACTGCTGTTTCTTCCATATGCCGGTAATGGGCTGAAAACGCCTGTTTTGGGACTCTGCAGAGAAAGTCTCTGCAGACTGCTGAATCCACACACGGGTTTAACTCTGGAAGTTGAGTGCACACATTGACAACCGTTCTGTTAGATAGCTGCGTTTTGGATTTAGAAGCAGATATTTCCCTGTGCTTACTGCTGTTTCTTCCATATGCCGGTAATGGGCTGAAAACGCCTGTTTTGGGACTCTGCAGAGAAAGTCTCTGCAGACTGCTGAATCCACACACGGGTTTAACTCTGGAAGTTGAGTGCACACATTGACAACCGTTCTGTTAGATAGCTGCGTTTTGGATTTAGAAGCAGATATTTCCCTGTGCTTACTGCTGTTTCTTCCGTATGCCGGTAATGGGCTGAAAACGCCTGTTTTGGGACTCTGCAGAGAAAGTCTCTGCAGACTGCTGAATCCACACACGGTTTAACTCTGGAAGTTGAGTGCACACATTGACAACCGTTCTGTTAGATAGCTGCGTTTTTCGATTTAGAAGCAGATATTTCCCTGTGCTTACTGCTGTTTCTTCCATATGCCGGTAATGGGCTGAAAACGCCTTGTTTTGGGACTCTGCAGAGAAAGTGTTTGCAGACTGCTGAATCCACACACGGGTTTAACTCTGGAAGTTGAGTGCACACATTGACAACCGTTCTGTTAGATAGCTGCGTTTTGGATTTAGAAGCAGATATTTCCCTGTTGCTTACTGCTGTTTCTTCCATATGCCGGTAATGGGCTGAAAACGCCTGTTTTGGGACTCTGCAGAGAAAGTGTCTACAGACTGCTGATTCCACACACCGGGTTTAACTCTGGAAGTTGAGTGCACACATTGACAACCGTTCTGTTAGATAGCTGCGTTTTGGATTTAGAAGCAGATATTTCCCTGTGCTTACTGCTGTTTCTTCCATATGCCGGTAATGGGCTGAAAACGCCTGTTTTGGGACTCTGCAGAGAAAGTCTCTGCAGACTGCTGAATCCACACACGGGTTTAACTCTGGAAGTTGAGTGCACGCATTGACAACCGTTCTGTTAGATAGCTGCGTTTTGGATTTAGAAGCAGATATTTCCCTGTGCTTACTGCTGTTTCTTCCATATGCCGGTAATGGGCTGAAAACGCCTGTTTTGGGACTCTGCAGAGAAAGTCTCTGCAGACTGCTGAATCCACACACGGGTTGTTTGAGTTTAACTGTGCACACATTGACAACCGTTCTGTTAGATAGCTGCGTTTTGGATTTAGAAGCAGATATTTCCCTGTGCTTACTGCTGTTTCTTCCATATGCCGGTAATGGGCTGAAAACGCCTGTTTTGGGACTCTGCAGAGAAAGTGTTTGCAGACTGCTGAATCCACACACGGGTTAAACTCTGGAAGTTGAGTGCACACATTGACAACCGTTCTGTTAGATAGCTGCGTTTTGGATTTAGAAGCAGATATTTCCCTGTGCTTACTGCTGTTTCTTCCATATGCTGGTAATGGGCTGAAAAACGCCTGTTTTGGGACTCTGCAGAGAAAGTGTCTGCAGACTGCTGAATCCACACACGGGTTTAACTCTGGAAGTTGAGTGCACACATTGACAACCGTTCTGTTAGATAGCTGCGTTTTGGATTTAGAAGCAGATATTTCCCTGTGCTTACTGCTGTTTCTTCCATATGCCGGTAATGGGCTGAAAACGCCTGTTTTGGGACTCTGCAGAGAAAGTCTCTGCAGACTGCTGAATCCACACACGGGTTTAACTCTGGAAGTTGAGTGCACGCATTGACAACCGTTCTGTTAGATAGCTGCGTTTTGGATTTAGAAGCAGATATTTCCCTGTGCTTACTGCTGTTTCTTCCATATGCCGGTAATGGGCTGAAAACACCTGTTTTGGGACTCTGCAGAGAAAGTGTTTGCAGACTGCTGAATCCACACACGGGTTTAACTCTGCAAGTTGAGTGCACACATTGACAACCGTTCTGTTAGATAGCTGCGTTTTGGATTTAGAAGCAGATATTTCCCTGTGCTTACTGCTGTTTCTTCCATATGCCGGTAATGGGCTGAAAACGCCTGTTTTGGGACTCTGCAGAGAAAGTCTCTGCAGACTGCTGAATCCACACACGGGTTTAACTCTGGAAGTTGAGTGCACACATTGACAACCGTTCTGTTAGATAGCGGCGTTTTGGATTTAGAAGCAGATATTTCCCTGTGCTTACTGCTGTTTCTTCCATATGCCGGTAATGGGCTGAAAACGCCTGTTTTGGGACTCTGCAGAGAAAGTCTCTGCAGACTGCTGAATCCACACACGGGTTTAACTCTGGAAGTTGAGTGCACACATTGACAACCGTTCTGTTAGATAGCTGCGTTTTGGATTTAGAAGCAGATATTTCCCTGTGCTTACTGCTGTTTCTTCCATATGCCGGTAATGGGCTGAAAACGCCTGTTTTGGGACTCTGCAGAGAAAGTGTTTGCAGACTGCTGAATCCACACACGGGTTGAACTCTGGAAGTTGAGTGCACACATTGACAACCGTTCTGTTAGATAGCTGCGTTTTGGATTTAGAAGCAGATATTTCCCTGTGCTTACTGCTGTTTCTTCCATATGCTGGTAATGGGCTGAAAACGCCTGTTTTGGGACTCTGCAGAGAAAGTGTCTGCAGACTGCTGAATCCACACACGGGTTTAACTCTGGAAGTTGAGTGCACACATTGACAACCGTTCTGTTAGATAGCTGCGTTTTGGATTTAGAAGCAGATATTTCCCTGTGCTTACTGCTGTTTCTTCCATATGCCGGTAATGGGCTGAAAACGCCTGTTTTGGGACTCTGCAGAGAAAGTCTCTGCAGACTGCTGAATCCACACACGGGTTTAACTCTGGAAGTTGAGTGCACGCATTGACAACCGTTCTGTTAGATAGCTGCGTTTTGGATTTAGAAGCAGATATTTCCCTGTGCTTACTGCTGTTTCTTCCATATGCCGGTAATGGGCTGAAAACGCCTGTTTTGGGACTCTGCAGAGAAAGTGTCTGCAGACTGCTGAATCCACACACGGGTTTAACTCTGGAAGTTGAGTGCACACATTGGACAACCGTTCTGTTAGATAGCTGCGTTTTGGATTTAGAAGCAGATATTTCCCTGTGCTTACTGCTGTTTCTTCCATATGCCGGTAATGGGCTGAAAACGCCTGTTTTGGGACTCTGCAGAGAAAGTCTCTGCAGACTGCTGAATCCACACACGGGTTTAACTCTGGAAGTTGAGTGCACACATTGACAACCGTTCTGTTAGATAGCTGCGTTTTGGATTTAGAAGCAGATATTTCCCTGTGCTTACTGCTGTTTCTTCCATATGCCGGTAATGGGCTGAAAACGCCTGTTTTGGGACTCTGCAGAGAAAGTCTCTGCAGACTGCTGAATCCACACACGGGTTTAACTCTGGAAGTTGAGTGCACACATTGACAACCGTTCTGTTAGATAGCTGCGTTTTGGATTTAGAAGCAGATATTTCCCTGTGCTTACTGCTGTTTCTTCCATATGCCGGTAATGGGCTGAAAAACGCCTGTTTTGGGACTCTGCAGAGAAAGTCTCTGCAGACTGCTGAATCCACACACGGGTTTAACTCTGGAAGTTGAGTGCACACATTGACAACCGTTCTGTTAGATAGCTGCGTTTTGGATTTAGAAGCAGATATTTCCCTGTGCTTACTGCTGTTTCTTCCATATGCCGGTAATGGGCTGAAAACGCCTGTTTTGGGACTCTGCAGAGAAAGTCTCTGCAGACTGCTGAATCCACACACGGGTTTAACTCTGGAAGTTGAGTGCACACATTGACAACCGTTCTGTTAGATAGCTGCGTTTTGGATTTAGAAGCAGATATTTCCCTGTGCTTACTGCTGTTTCTTCCATATGCCGGTAATGGGCTGAAAACGCCTGTTTTGGGACTCTGCAGAGAAAGTCTCTGCAGACTGCTGAATCCACACACGGGTTTAACTCTGGAAGTTGAGTGCACACATTGACAACCGTTCTGTTAGATAGCTGCGTTTTGGATTTAGAAGCAGATATTTCCCTGTGCTTACTGCTGTTTCTTCCATATGCCGGTAATGGGCTGAAAACGCCTGTTTTGGGACTCTGCAGAGAAAGTGTTTGCAGACTGCTGAATCCACACACGGGTTTAACTCTGGAAGTTGAGTGCACACATTGACAACCGTTCTGTTAGATAGCTGCGTTTTGGATTTAGAAGCAGATATTTCCCTGTGCTTACTGCTGTTTCTTCCATATGCCGGTAATGGGCTGAAAACGCCTGTTTTGGGACTCTGCAGAGAAAGTGTCTACAGACTGCTGATTCCACACACGGGTTTAACTCTGGAAGTTGAGTGCACACATTGACAACCGTTCTGTTAGATAGCTGCGTTTTGGATTTAGAAGCAGATATTTCCCTGTGCTTACTGCTGTTTCTTCCATATGCCGGTAATGGGCTGAAAACGCCTGTTTTGGGACTCTGCAGAGAAAGTCTCTGCAGACTGCTGAATCCACACACGGGTTTAACTCTGGAAGTTGAGTGCACACATTGACAACCGTTCTGTTAGATAGCTGCGTTTTGGATTTAGAAGCAGATATTTCCCTGTGCTTACTGCTGTTTCTTCCATATGCCGGTAATGGGCTGAAAACGCCTGTTTTGGGACTCTGCAGAGAAAGTCTCTGCAGACTGCTGAATCCACACACGGGTTTAACTCTGGAAGTTGAGTGCACACATTGACAACCGTTCTGTTAGATAGCTGCGTTTTGGATTTAGAAGCAGATATTTCCCTGTGCTTACTGCTGTTTCTTCCATATGCCGGTAATGGGCTGAAAACGCCTGTTTTGGGACTCTGCAGAGAAAGTGTTTGCAGACTGCTGAATCCACACACGGGTTAAACTCTGGAAGTTGAGTGCACACATTGACAACCGTTCTGTTAGATAGCTGCGTTTTGGATTTAGAAGCAGATATTTCCCTGTGCTTACTGCTGTTTCTTCCATATGCTGGTAATGGGCTGAAAACGCCTGTTTTGGGGACTCTGCAGAGAAAGTGTCTGCAGACTGCTGAATCCACACACGGGTTTAACTCTGGAAGTTGAGTGCACACATTGACAACCGTTCTGTTAGATAGCTGCGTTTTGGATTTAGAAGCAGATATTTCCCTGTGCTTACTGCTGTTTCTTCCATATGCCGGTAATGGGCTGAAAACGCCTGTTTTGGGACTCTGCAGAGAAAGTCTCTGCAGACTGCTGAATCCACACACGGGTTTAACTCTGGAAGTTGAGTGCACGCATTGACAACCGTTCTGTTAGATAGCTGCGTTTTGGATTTAGAAGCAGATATTTCCCTGTGCTTACTGCTGTTTCTTCCATATGCCGGTAATGGGCTGAAAACACCTGTTTTTGGGACTCTGCAGAGAAAGTGTTTGCAGACTGCTGAATCCACACACGGGTTTAACTCTGCAAGTTGAGTGCACACATTGACAACCGTTCTGTTAGATAGCTGCGTTTTGGATTTAGAAGCAGATATTTCCCTGTGCTTACTGCTGTTTCTTCCATATGCCGGTAATGGGCTGAAAACGCCTGTTTTGGGACTCTGCAGAGAAAGTCTCTGCAGACTGCTGAATCCACACACGGGTTTAACTCTGGAAGTTGAGTGCACACATTGACAACCGTTCTGTTAGATAGCTGCGTTTTGGATTTAGAAGCAGATATTTTCCCTGTGCTTACTGCTGTTTCTTCCATATGCCGGTAATGGGCTGAAAACGCCTGTTTTGGGACTCTGCAGAGAAAGTCTCTGCAGACTGCTGAATCCACACACGGGTTTAACTCTGGAAGTTGAGTGCACACATTGACAACCGTTCTGTTAGATAGCTGCGTTTTGGATTTAGAAGCAGATATTTCCCTGTGCTTACTGCTGTTTCTTCCATATGCCGGTAATGGGCTGAAAACGCCTGTTTTGGGACTCTGCAGAGAAAGTGTTTGCAGACTGCTGAATCCACACACGGGTTGAACTCTGGAAGTTGAGTGCACACATTGACAACCGTTCTGTTAGATAGCTGCGTTTTGGATTTAGAAGCAGATATTTCCCTGTGCTTACTGCTGTTTCTTCCATATGCTGGTAATGGGCTGAAAACGCCTGTTTTGGGACTCTGCAGAGAAAGTGTCTGCAGACTGCTGAATCCACACACGGGTTTAACTCTGGAAGTTGAGTGCACACATTGACAACCGTTCTGTTAGATAGCTGCGTTTTGGATTTAGAAGCAGATATTTCCCTGTGCTTACTGCTGTTTCTTCCATATGCCGGTAATGGGCTGAAAACGCCTGTTTTGGGACTCTGCAGAGAAAGTCTCTGCAGACTGCTGAATCCACACACGGGTTTAACTCTGGAAGTTGAGTGCACGCATTGACAACCGTTCTGTTAGATAGCTGCGTTTTGGATTTAGAAGCAGATATTTCCCTGTGCTTACTGCTGTTTCTTCCATATGCCGGTAATGGGCTGAAAACGCCTGTTTTGGGACTCTGCAGAGAAAGTGTCTGCAGACTGCTGAATCCACACACGGGTTTAACTCTGGAAGTTGAGTGCACACATTGACAACCGTTCTGTTAGATAGCTGCGTTTTGGATTTAGAAGCAGATATTTCCCTGTGCTTACTGCTGTTTCTTCCATATGCCGGTAATGGGCTGAAAACGCCTGTTTTTGGGACTCTGCAGAGAAAGTCTCTGCAGACTGCTGAATCCACACACGGGTTTAACTCTGGAAGTTGAGTGCACACATTGACAACCGTTCTGTTAGATAGCTGCGTTTTGGATTTAGAAGCAGATATTTCCCTGTGCTTACTGCTGTTTCTTCCATATGCCGGTAATGGGCTGAAAAACGCCTGTTTTGGGACTCTGCAGAGAAAGTCTCTGCAGACTGCTGAATCCACACACGGGTTTAACTCTGGAAGTTGAGTGCACACATTGACAACCGTTCTGTTAGATAGCTGCGTTTTGGATTTAGAAGCAGATATTTCCCTGTGCTTACTGCTGTTTCTTCCATATGCCGGTAATGGGCTGAAAACGCCTGTTTTGGGACTCTGCAGAGAAAGTCTCTGCAGACTGCTGAATCCACACACGGGTTTATCTCTGGAAGTTGAGTGCACACATTGACAACCGTTCTGTTAGATAGCTGCGTTTTGGATTTAGAAGCAGATATTTTCCTTGTGCTTACTGCTGTTTCTTCCATATGCCGGTAATGGGCTGAAAACGCCTGTTTTGGGACTCTGCAGAGAAAGTGTTTGCAGACTGCTGAATCCACACACGGGTTTTAACTCTGGAAGTTGAGTGCACACATTGACAACCGTTCTGTTAGATAGCTGCGTTTTGGATTTAGAAGCAGATATTTCCCTGTGCTTACTGCTGTTTCTTCCATATGCCGGTAATGGGCTGAAAACGCCTGTCTTGGGACTCTGCAGAGAAAGTCTCTGCAGACTGCTGAATCCACACACGGGTTTAACTCTGGAAGTTGAGTGCACACATTGACAACCGTTCTGTTAGATAGCTGCGTTTTGGATTTAGAAGCAGATATTTCCCTGTGCTTACTGCTGTTTCTTCCATATGCCGGTAATGGGCTGAAAACGCCTGTTTTGGGACTCTGCAGAGAAAGTCTCTGCAGACTGCTGAATCCACACACGGGTTTAACTCTGGAAGTTGAGTGCACACATTGACAACCGTTCTGTTAGATAGCTGCGTTTTGGATTTAGAAGCAGATATTTCCCTGTGCTTACTGCTGTTTCTTCCATATGCCGGTAATGGGCTGAAAACGCCTGTTTTGGGACTCTGCAGAGAAAGTCTCTGCAGACTGCTGAATCCACACACGGGTTTAACTCTGGAAGTTGAGTGCACACATTGACAACCGTTCTGTTAGATAGCTGCGTTTTGGATTTAGAAGCAGATATTTCCCTGTGCTTACTGCTGTTTCTTCCATATGCCGGTAATGGGCTGAAAACGCCTGTTTTGGGACTCTGCAGAGAAAGTCTCTGCAGACTGCTGAATCCACACACGGGTTTAACTCTGGAAGTTGAGTGCACACATTGACAACCGTTCTGTTAGATAGCTGCGTTTTGGATTTAGAAGCAGATATTTCCCTGTGCTTACTGCTGTTTCTTCCATATGCCGGTAATGGGCTGAAAACGCCTGTTTTGGGACTCTGCAGAGAAAGTCTCTGCAGACTGCTGAATCCACACACGGTTTAACTCTGGAAGTTGAGTGCACACATTGACAACCGTTCTGTTAGATAGCTGCGTTTTCGATTTAGAAGCAGATATTTCCCTGTGCTTACTGCTGTTTCTTCCATATGCCGGTAATGGGCTGAAAACGCCTGTTTTGGGACTCTGCAGAGAAAGTGTTTGCAGACTGCTGAATCCACACACGAGTTTAACTCTGGAAGTTGAGTGCACACATTGACAACCGTTCTGTTAGATAGCTGCGTTTTGGATTTAGAAGCAGATATTTCCCTGTGCTTACTGCTGTTTCTTCCATATGCCGGTAATGGGCTGAAAACGCCTGTTTTGGGGACTCTGCAGAGAAAGTGTCTACAGACTGCTGATTCCACACACGGGTTTAACTCTGGAAGTTGAGTGCACACATTGACAACCGTTCTGTTAGATAGCTGCGTTTTGGATTTAGAAAGCAGATATTTCCCTGTGCTTACTGCTGTTTCTTCCATATGCCGGTAATGGGCTGAAAACGCCTGTTTTGGGACTCTGCAGAGAAAGTCCTCTGCAGACTGCTGAATCCACACACGGGTTTAACTCTGGAAGTTGAGTGCACACATTGACAACCGTTCTGTTAGATAGCTGCGTTTTGGATTTAGAAGCAGATATTTCCCTGTGCTTACTGCTGTTTCTTCCATATGCCGGTAATGGGCTGAAAACGCCTGTTTTTGGGACTCTGCAGAGAAAGTCTCTGCAGACTGCTGAATCCACACACGGGTTTAACTCTGGAAGTTGAGTGCACACATTGACAACCGTTCTGTTAGATAGCTGCGTTTTGGATTTAGAAGCAGATATTTCCCTGTGCTTACTGCTGTTTCTTCCATATGCCGGTAATGGGCTGAAAACGCCTGTTTTGGGACTCTGCAGAGAAAGTGTTTGCAGACTGCTGAATCCACACACGGGTTAAACTCTGGAAGTTGAGTGCACACATTGACAACCGTTCTGTTAGATAGCTGCGTTTTGGATTTAGAAGCAGATATTTCCCTGTGCTTACTGCTGTTTCTTCCATATGCCGGTAATGGGCTGAAAACGCCTGTTTTGGGACTCTGCAGAGAAAGTGTCTGCAGACTGCTGAATCCACACACGGGTTTAACTCTGGAAGTTGAGTGCACACATTGACAACCGTTCTGTTAGATAGCTGCGTTTTGGATTTAGAAGCAGATATTTCCCTGTGCTTACTGCTGTTTCTTCCATATGCCGGTAATGGGCTGAAAACGCCTGTTTTGGGACTCTGCAGAGAAAGTCTCTGCAGACTGCTGAATCCACACACGGGTTTAACTCTGGAAGTTGAGTGCACGCATTGACAACCGTTCTGTTAGATAGCTGCGTTTTGGATTTAGAAGCAGATATTTCCCTGTGCTTACTGCTGTTTCTTCCATATGCCGGTAATGGGCTGAAAACACCTGTTTTGGGACTCTGCAGAGAAAGTGTTTGCAGACTGCTGAATCCACACACGGGTTTAACTCTGCAAGTTGAGTGCACACATTGACAACCGTTCTGTTAGATAGCTGCGTTTTGGATTTAGAAGCAGATATTTCCCTGTGCTTACTGCTGTTTCTTCCATATGCCGGTAATGGGCTGAAAACGCCTGTTTTGGGGACTCTGCAGAGAAAGTCTCTGCAGACTGCTGAATCCACACACGGGTTTAACTCTGGACGTTGAGTGCACACATTGACAACCGTTCTGTTAGATAGCTGCGTTTTGGATTTAGAAGCAGATATTTCCCTGTGCTTACTGCTGTTTCTTCCATATGCCGGTAATGGGCTGAAAACGCCTGTTTTGGGACTCTGCAGAGAAAGTCTCTGCAGACTGCTGAATCCACACACGGGTTTAACTCTGGAAGTTGAGTGCACACATTGACAACCGTTCTGTTAGATAGCTGCGTTTTGGATTTAGAAGCAGATATTTCCCTGTGCTTACTGCTGTTTCTTCCATATGCCGGTAATGGGCTGAAAACGCCTGTTTTTGGGACTCTGCAGAGAAAGTGTCTGCAGACTGCTGAATCCACACACGGGTTTTAACTCTGGAAGTTGAGTGCACACATTGACAACCGTTCTGTTAGATAGCTGCGTTTTCGATTTAGAAGCAGATATTTCCTGTGCTTACTGCTGTTTCTTCCATATGCCGGTAATGGGCTGAAAAACGCCTGTTTTGGGACTCTGCAGAGAAAGGTGTTTGCAGACTGCTGAATCCACACACGGGTTTAACTCTGGAAGTTGAGTGCACACATTGACAACCGTTCTGTTAGATAGCTGCGTTTTGGATTTAGAAGCAGATATTTCCCTGTGCTTACTGCTGTTTCTTCCATATGCCGGTAATGGGCTGAAAACGCCTGTTTTGGGACTCTGCAGAGAAAGTGTCTACAGACTGCTGATTCCACACACGGGTTTAACTCTGGAAGTTGAGTGCACACATTGACAACCGTTCTGTTAGATAGCTGCGTTTTGGATTTAGAAGCAGATATTTCCCTGTGCTTACTGCTGTTTCTTCCATATGCCGGTAATGGGCTGAAAACGCCTGTTTTTGGGACTCTGCAGAGAAAGTCTCTGCAGACTGCTGAATCCACACACGGGTTTAACTCTGGAAGTTGAGTGCACACATTGACAACCGTTCTGTTAGATAGCTGCGTTTTGGATTTAGAAGCAGATATTTCCCTGTGCTTACTGCTGTTTCTTCCATATGCCGGTAATGGGCTGAAAACGCCTGTTTTGGGACTCTGCAGAGAAAGTCTCTGCAGACTGCTGAATCCACACACGGGTTTAACTCTGGAAGTTGAGTGCACACATTGACAACCGTTCTGTTAGATAGCTGCGTTTTGGATTTAGAAGCAGATATTTCCCTGTGCTTACTGCTGTTTCTTCCATATGCCGGTAATGGGCTGAAAACGCCTGTTTTGGGACTCTGCAGAGAAAGTGTTTGCAGACTGCTGAATCCACACACGGGTTAAACTCTGGAAGTTGAGTGCACACATTGACAACCGTTCTGTTAGATAGCTGCGTTTTGGATTTAGAAGCAGATATTTCCCTGTGCTTACTGCTGTTTCTTCCATATGCTGGTAATGGGCTGAAAACGCCTGTTTTGGGACTCTGCAGAGAAAGTGTCTGCAGACTGCTGAATCCACACACGGGTTTAACTCTGGAAGTTGAGTGCACACATTGACAACCGTTCTGTTAGATAGCTGCGTTTTGGATTTAGAAGCAGATATTTCCCTGTGCTTACTGCTGTTTCTTCCATATGCCGGTAATGGGCTGAAAAACACCTGTTTTGGGACTCTGCAGAGAAAGTGTTTGCAGACTGCTGAATCCACACACGGGTTTAACTCTGCAAGTTGAGTGCACACATTGACAACCGTTCTGTTAGATAGCTGCGTTTTGGATTTAGAAGCAGATATTTCCCTGTGCTTACTGCTGTTTTCTTCCATATGCCGGTAATGGGCTGAAAACGCCTGTTTTGGGACTCTGCAGAGAAAGTCTCTGCAGACTGCTGAATCCACACACGGGTTTAACTCTGGACGTTGAGTGCACACATTGACAACCGTTCTGTTAGATAGCTGCGTTTTGGATTTAGAAGCAGATATTTCCCTGTGCTTACTGCTGTTTCTTCCATATGCCGGTAATGGGCTGAAAACGCCTGTTTTGGGACTCTGCAGAGAAAGTCTCTGCAGACTGCTGAATCCACACACGGGTTTAACTCTGGACGTTGAGTGCACACATTGACAACCGTTCTGTTAGATAGCTGCGTTTTGGATTTAGAAGCAGATATTTCCCTGTGCTTACTGCTGTTTCTTCCATATGCCGGTAAT